>NC_137677.1:37760799-37770799 GCF_963989245.1 Nansenia antarctica | reverse complement strand
ACCACATCTGACACCTTGTCTGAGAGGACTGGATAGGCGTAAGCAGGATAACAACATCGTCAGAGGGCGATGCTGAGCTGACACCTATCCAGACCTTTTCAATGGAGATTTAAACATTGAAAGTGTGATTTTAGTCCAGGACTAGGCCTAAGCCATCTACTAGTAATAATAATAATAATAATAATAATAATAATAATAATAATAATAATAATAATAATAATAACCTTTATTTGTATAGATCTTTTCCTGCAAGCGTTGCAGCTCTAAGTGCTCCAATCATTATATAATCATAATTTAATTATTTTGTCATTTAAAGGCAATTTTAAAATGATGGGTTGTTAGTCCTGACTTGAACATATTTGCTGAGGTTGCATCCCTAATGTTAACTGGCTGCATTCCACAATTTGGGTGCATAAAATTCGAATGCAGCCTCACCAATCTCTTAGTAGTAATAGTACACCCCCTACCCCCCTGTACTGTTTCCCCAGTGTCATAAAACAGAATCCTTCCTTCCTCCAGCATTGTGACTGCCAATGGCCCCTGGCCTGAGCATAGATTACTTTTTCCTGCTAGGACTGGTGTAATAATAATAATAATAACCTTTATTTGTATAGCACTTTTCCTGCAAACGTTGCAGCTCAAAGTGCTCCAATCGATGTATCGATGATTATAGATGATTCACTTTCTTAGTCAAATGTGTTTGTTGTAATTCGCTTTGGATAAAGGCGTCTGTCTGGTAAAAGTCCAAACATGTAAATGTGAATTATGGCTGCGTTCGTAAATTCGCTCTGGAAAATCTAATCAGCGCTCATGGAATGTCCATCTTGTCCATCAATCAAATTACTCGGTCCCTTTATGACGTTGAACCCAGTCAGTGTGCGCTCCGGCGCTCTCAGAGCGAATTTATGAACGCAGCCAAAGAGTGTTGACTGTCTGGGTGTGATGTTGAGTTCCCATGGCAACAGGCGCTGTTTCCTGTCGCTGGTCATGTGACCTGTCCCTCTTCCTGCTCCCAGGTCAGCAGCCAGAACATGAAGATGGGCGGAGCCCTGCCCCGCACCACCCCCCCCACACAGAAGCCCCCCAGCCCCCCCATGCCAGGGAAGGGCACCATAGGGTACGTCTGGTGCCAGGCCTCCACACACACACACACACACACACACACACACACACACAGACAGACAGACTTTCGCACACACACACAGGCAGACACACACACACACACACCGGCAGACAGACAGACATACGCACACACACACACACACACACACACACCGACACATGACAGACAGACACACACACACACACACCGACAGATAGAGACACACACACACACACAGTCTGTCTGTCTGTGTGTCTGTCTGTGTGTCTGTGTGTGTCTGTCTGTCTGTCTGTCTGTCTGACTGTGAGTGTGTGTGTGTGTGTGTATGTGTGTGTGTGTGTGTGTGAGTGTGTGCGCGTGTGTGTGAGTGTGTGTGTGTGTGTGTGTGTGTGTGTGTGAGTGTGTGTGTGTGAGTGTGTGTGTGTGTGTGTGTGTGTGTGTGTGTGAGAGTGTGTGTATGAGTGTGTAACCTGGCATAAGCGTTGTGGGGAGAACGTGTCCTCAGACGAGCGTCTGGAGGGTGATGGATGTGTCAGCGCTCTGATATGACATCATCATCCATCATCCCTCACCCCTGTCATCACACCTGGGTCACACACAACCGTGAGTGTGTGTGTGTGTGTGTGTGTGTGTGTGTGTGTGTGTGTGTGTGTGTGGAGAGGTCACCCAGCAATCATGCAGCCCAGTGGCCGCTTAATAACGGGTTTCATCCTCACCCACTGATGAACTTCGTCAGGACGGTGTGTGTGTGTGTGTGTGTGTCTGTGTGTGTCTGTGTGTGTCTGTGTGTGTCTGTGTGTCTGTCTGTCTGTCTGCTTGTCTGTCTGTCTGTCTGTCTGTGTGCTGATGGGCTTCACCAGGACAGTGCCTCGACCAATCCTGTCAGCTCTCTGAAGACCACATAACTGTCATGTGACATCCTGACGGAACCTAACGGAAGTTTCCATTTGTGAACATTTCTGCTGAGTTGACGGACAGTTAAAGAGCTTCCTCTACGTCCCTGGTCTTCTACCCCTGTGTGTGTGTGTGTGTGTGTGTGTGTGTGTGTGTGTGTGTGTGTGTGTGTGTGTGTGTAGAGGAACACACTGCTGCCAACAGCCTGGTTGCCTGCAGGGTTCTTGTTCCCTATGCTTCCTGTCACCCGTACACACACATACACACACATACACACACACACGTGGGGGGGGGGATGTGTGTCATCGATGGGTTGTTTCTGCTGCAGTACCCTGCACTCTGTGGGAATGTCCCCAGACTTGTCACGTGTGTGTGTGTGTGTGTGTGTGTGTGTGTGTGTCACCCGTTCTCTGGGGTGTCTGGGTGTTGTCGTGTCCTCTACTAATCTGATCTCTTATCCGCAGCTTTCACACGGCAGAATGGATCTGGGCGCAATTGTCTGCATGCTCGATGAGTTGATGAGAGAGAGAGACAGGGATGAGGTGCACAGATTGTGTCCTTGAAATTATTGAAGTATGAATGATTGAAGTATGAATGATTGAAGTATGAATGATTGAAGCATGAATGATTGAAGTATACATCAGTGTGGGAAACAAGTATTCAACACATCCACCGTTTCTTAATTCAACATATGTCCATTGCAGCTATTCACATGAGATTTGGACGTTGGTATTAAGAAATGGTAACCTTCCAATCCATAACTTTTTGTTTAAAAAGTGCAATAAAGTGTGGATGTGTTGAATACTTATTTACCCCACAGTACCTGACACACACACACACACACACACACACACACACACCTGAGTGAAGGACTGCAAAGTGTTTGTAATGTTTGTTTATTTCAGTTTGAATGATCCTCTCCCTCTTGGTCCCCCCCCCCCCCCCCCACCTATAGTTAGCATACAGTCACTCTTGGTCCCTACCCCCCCCCCCAACCCCCACCCCACCTACAGTACGTGCTAGCATAGTTAGCATACAGTCACTCTTGGTCCCTACCCCCCCCCCCAACCCCCACCCCACCTACGTGCTAGCATAGTTAGCAACTTAGCATACAGTCGCTAGTCAGATCCTACAGCAGAACAGACCCCTGGTTGGTCGTCTCCAGTGAGTCCCAGCAGGGGGCGCTGTTACGATGTTCACAGTAGCAGGACAAGCCGCTGACCTCACCAGTTCACCAGTTCACCGGCTCAACCATCTCCAGTCCGAAAACCCCCCCCTGAAAAACCTTGTTCGACCTTTTCTAACCTTGACCTGCCTCTCGTACCCCCTCCCCCCTCCCTCCCCCCCTCCCTCCCCCACAGGCGCCACTCCCCCTACAGGACCCTGGAGCCGGTGCGCCCCCCGGTGGTGCCTAACGACTACGTCCCCAGCCCTACGCGCGGCCCCCCTGCGGGGCCCCACCCCCCCCAGCAGCAGGCTAGCCCTGTGCGCACGGCGTCGGTTAGCCAGAGGACACGCACGTACAGGTACCTCCTCCTCTCCTCGCTATGCCATGCTACGCTAGCTACCGCTCCATAACTCCATAACGCTCCATAAAGACCTGGACGACATCACCTCACCTCATATCAGTGCTCAGGAAGATGACATCAACTCATATCAGTCCTCAGGACAGGAAAGGGTTAACCGTTAACGTGTGTCTCTCAGGAAGGGCTCACCGTTGACGCGCGTAACTGACAGTTGCTTTAGCGGTTGTTGTTTTCCCGCTCTGGAGGAATGACATCACCTACTGACATCAGGAAGCAATGATGATCGGAACGTCTCAACTTCTCAACCTGCCTGTCAATGTTGTCGTGGTAACCAGGCAATGTTGACGTTGTTGTAACCGTCGATGTTGACGTGGTAACCCGGCAGCGCGCACCCCTTGGCGCAGATTGCCGTATTACCCGAGATGCAATTGTGTTCCCGCACGGGCGGCGGGGGGGGGGGGGGGGGGGGCTGTGGAAGACTGGCTGGGGCCTGGAGAGAAGGAGAGAAGGAGCTGAACTCTGAAGACTGGAAACACTCCTCACTCTGTTCTATCATTCTACACAAACCTGACAGTTTGTTGGCTCTTTCTCTCCCTCCCTCTCTCTCTCTCTCTCCCTCCCTCCCTCTCTCCCCCTCCCTCTCTTTCCCCCTCTCTCCCTCCCTCTCTTTCCCCCTCTCTCCCTCCCTCTCTCCCCCTCCCTCTCTTTCCCCCTCTCTCCCTCCCTCTCTCCCTCCCTCTCTCTCTCTCTCTATCAGAGAGCTCTGGGCACCTAGACAAGAAAGAACCTTCTTCTCGGCTTCTTTTTGTTTTTTTCATCCGTTTTTTTCTTTTCTGAAGCTGCGACTCGACTGAGTTTATGTAACTGAGCTCTGGCTCTACCCCTCTCTCCCCCCTCCCTCCCCCTCCCTCCCTCCCCCCCACCCCCCCTGCTGTGTGACAGCAGTGTGTTCAGTGCTGTCAGTGAGGAGCAGTTAAGCCAGCCTGCCAAACTCCGGCTCAGACATTTGCGAGATTTCACAAGAAACACAACCTCCCAGATTGTCTCATTAATTAGGAGGAATATTTTAGTCCAGCTACCCGGTTCTGGAGGTCTGCAGTCCCATGGGAGAGCTTTGGACCAAAGGGATGCTTGCTAGCAGTTCCATCTCTCTCTCTCTCTCTCTCTCTCTCTCTCTCTCTCTCTCTCTCTCTCTCTCTCTCTCTCTCTTACACTCTCTCTCACCTTCTCTCTCCCTCTCTATCTCTCTTTCCCTCTCACACTCTCTCTCTCCCTCTCTCTCTCTCACACTCTCACACACTCTTTCTCTCTCTCTCTACTCCCATCTCTCCACCCCCCCCCCCCCCTCTCTCTCTCTCTACCCCCTCTCCTCCTTTCCCCTCCCGTCCGCCGATGTGGCGTTGAACAACCGGCGCCAAGGCATGAAACAGACGACAGAGCTGTGGAGTTCAGAAGGAGAAGAGAACAGCCCCCACCCCCACACCCCTCTCTCCCCCCCCCCGGAGGGATGCTGGTGACTCACCCCCCCCCGCCCCCCCCTGTGCTGTCAGCAGTCATCACTACCCAACACATGTCAGACATGGAGAAGTGACTCAGCCACTACACAGCCCAGAAGATTCTTCCTCATGACAGAAAAACCCCAAGAAAGCTTTAAAACAACGGCTTTTTAAAACATCTTCATGTTCCACAACGGCTTTTTAAAACATCTTCATGTTCCACAACAGCTTTTTAAAACATCTTCATGTTCCACAACGGCTTTTTAAAACATCTTCATGTTCCACAACGGCTTTTTAAAACATCTTCATGTTCCACAACAGCTTTTTAAAACATCTTCACGTTTCACAACGCCTTTTTAAAACATCTTCACGTTCCACAACGGCTTTTTAAACCATCTTCATGTTCCACAACGGCTTTTTAACAGCTTTTCTTGCTGTTCCAACTCTCTCTTGTTATTTCGTATGAGATGGGATTTAAAGTTTGGTGAGATAAGTGGATTTCTTGCTGTGGTGTTAGTGGTAGAAGTTAAAACTGCGTGACACCTCCCTAAGCGGCTAAAAGATTAGAGCGTCCATCCTTCCCTCGCTCCCTCTTTCTCATCATCCCCTCTTTTCCCCATCCTTCTTTTCCCCAGTGCCTGGGTTTTATCTTTTTATCTTTTCTTTTTTTTTACGTTTTCCTTTCGGTGCCATTAGCTTTGGCTTTGTAGTTCAGCAAAGGCATTGCTGCTGCTCTCTCTCTCTCTCTCTGTCTCTCTGTCTCTCTCTTCCTCCCTTTTTGCATTTCGCAGACTCACTCATTCTCTTTTCTCCTCAGCGATAACCTCCATCCTCGCAGCATTGACTAATAAATTATCTTTCCTTTTCTCTCTCTCTATCTCTCTCTCTCTCTCACACTCACAATTTTTTTCTGCTTTCCTAGCACATCCTGACAAGGGGGCAGTCAGCGCTCCTGACATGGTTTTTCTCACTGTTCATTCATCAGAGATGAATTAACGACATTTTGAAAATGTCTCGAAATTAATTTTAATTTGGCCATTCCCCAGTGAGGGAGTATCACACTGACAGAGCTAATGGCTGGGTGTTGAAGCTGTGAAAGGGGAGAAAGAGAGAAGAGAGAGAGGGAGAGAGAGAGAGAGAGAGAGACGCAGAGATGGAGAGATGGAGAGACAGAGCTAGGAAAGGAGAGAGAGAGAGAGAGAGAGAGAGAGAGTGAGAGAGACCTCCTAGCGTGGCTGTGTCCATTACCGCCTCTTCGCTACATCAGGTGGTCTCACAGATGATTGACGGTGACTTGTGTTCACCTCGGTCTCAGCTAGTCTCCTAACAGCTAAATGAGAGAGGCAGAGAGAGAGAGAGACAGACACAGAAACAAAGAGAGAGAGAGAGAGAGACGCACAGAGAGACAGAGAGCACAGAGAGCACACAGCTAATGTCTCCTCTCAGCTAAATGTTTCGTCTTGATTCCTGATTGGTTGTGAGTCCATATCGCCGCCTCCCCTGCGGTCCAGAGCTCAATCACTCTGAGAGAAATGAGAAAACCTCCTCGGAGCGAAACACTGACTCTCCCCCTGACCCTGACTGGCCAGCCCACTGCTCTCTCTCTGTGTCTCTCTTTGTCTCTCTGTGTCTCTCTTTGTCTCTCTTTGTCTCTCTCTGTCTCTCTCTCTCTCTCTCTCTGTCTCTTTCTCTCTCTCTCCTTTCCTAGCTCTGTGTCTCCGTCTCTCTGTCTGTCTGTCTCTCTCTCTCTCTCTCTCTGCCTCTCCCTCTCTCTGCCTCTCCCCCTCTCTCTCTCTGCCTCTCTCTCTCTCCAGTCTTCATTACCATGCTTTCATGATGCTGTCTCTCCCATTAGCGGTCTCTAGTAGGTGTTGTGTCAGAGGCGTGTCAGAGCCGTGCCGTAGGGAGGATGGACTCTGCTAGGCTGCTTACAGGGACATGTAGCGCTGTTGTTGTTTATTGTTGTTGTGACCCCTGGGCTTGTGTCCCCTGTTAGTCAATGTCAATACTGAACTGTGTGTGTGTGTGTGTGTGTGTGTGTGTGTGTGTGTGTGTGTGTGTGTGTGTGTGCGCGTGCCTGTGCGTGTGCGTGTGCGTGTGTGTGTGTGCGTGTGTGTGTGTGTGTGTGCGCGTGCCTGTGTGTGTGTGTGTGTGTGTGTGTGTGTGTGTGTGTGTGTGTGTAGCAGTGGCAGCAGTGGGGGGGGCAGCAGCAGGAGCAGCAGCAGAGAGAACAGCGGCAGCGGGAGTGTGGGGGTCCCCATCGCCGTGGCAACGCCCTCCCCCCCCAGCGCCTTCCCAGGTAACCCCACACACACACACACACACACACACACACACAGAGAGAGACATAGACACACACACACACACACACACACACAGAGAGAGAGACGCAGAGAGAGAGAGAGAGAGAGAGACACACACACACACACACACACACACACACAGAGAGACACACAGACACACACAGCTCTTCTTCCAGGTGAATTAACTCACCCACTGCCAAATAATTCCGGAAAACTCACCACCTGGACTGTTCCAAGTGTTCTATGTGGTGTCTACCTAGCAACAACACTCTGATTGGCTACAAAACTAAGCATTGTCCTTTATACATTTTTGGGTGAATAAAGTCACTCTTGGCACTCTAGAAGGTTGACTATCTGGGTGACTTTAATCACCCTCGGCACTGAATGAATTAAAGGGTTAAAACACAACTCTGTTGGACCAGTAGCAAGCCTACCTCTGACCCCTGACCCCTAACCCCTGACCCTAACACACCCCTCCTCCCTGCAGCAGCTCTGGTACCCTAACCCACTAAAACACACAGACAACTCTGCCTTACCTTTCCTCTGTCTCACCCTCTCCTCTCCTCCCTCCCTCCCTCCCTCCCTCCTGTCCTTTCCTCTTCTCTCCCTCCCTCCCTCCCTCCCTCCTCTCCTCTTCTCTCCTGTCCTCTCCTCTTCTCCCCTGTCCTCTCCTCACCTCTCCTCTCCTCCCTCCCTCCCTCCCTCCTCTCCTCTCCTCCTCCTCTCCTCTCTCCCTCCCTCCTGTCCTCTTGTCCTCTCCTCCCTCCACTCCTCTCCTCTCCTCCCTCCCTCCCTCCCTCCCTCCTCTCCTCTCCTCTCCTCTCCTCTCTTCTCCTCCCTCCTTTCTGAAGCCTCAACTACGGGAGTTACCAGCACTGCTCCTGCTCCACCTTCCTCCACCACTACTACTACTGTAACCTTCGCCCCCCCCAACACCCCCCCCGACCCCTCCCCCTCCCCAGCCCCCTCCCCCGAGGCCTCCCCCCCTCCCCCCTCCTCCTCACAGCCCCTCCCTTCCTCTGCTCCAGCTACTACTGCCACCTCTGCTAACACCACCCCTGCTCCAGGTGAGTGTCTCCCACGCCCCCCCACCCCCCCTCGATCACCTCCCATCACCCCCCCGCCCCCCCTAAAGGCATGTTCAGGAGGGTGCCGGAACATCCCAGAAGGTTCACATAGAAATGTGTTGCGTAGAACTTGTCAGAGTGTGACATCTCAAAACAAGCTGACTCCTCCCCCTATCCTCCTGACTCCTCCCCCTATCCTCCTGACTCCTCCCCCTATCCACCTGTCCTCCAACTCTTCCTTCCATCTTCCTCCCATCCTCCCATCTTCCTCCACCGTTGTTCCTGGGGTGTTCAGAACCATCTCTTTTGGTTTGAAACCCAGAGAGGGGTGGTGTGTAACTAGTTGCCTACAGATCCCAGAATTCATCAGGGCTAGAGGTGGGGGTGTGACGTGGGTGGGGGAGTCGCATGGTAAGCACATGCAGATGCTGTCGGTATCGGAAATTTAAAATGTGCCCAGTCCAGACCAAGTAGATGAGACTGGATGAGCTTGGACAGGGCTATAGACAGTTATCTGAGGTAATCATAGACAGTTATCTGAGGTAATCATAGACAGTTATCTGAGGTAATCAGACAGTTATCTGAGGTAATCATAGACAGTTATCTGAGGTTATCATAGACAGTTATCTGAGGTAATCAGACAGTTATCTGAGGTAATCAGACAGTTATCTGAGGTAATCATAGACAGTTATCTGAGGTAATCATAGACAGTTATCTGAGGTAATCATAGACAGTTATCTGAGGTAATCAGACAGTTATCTGAGGTAATCATAGACAGTTATCTGAGGTAATCAGACAGTTATCTGAGGTAATCATAGACAGTTATCTGAGGTAATCATAGACAGTTATCTGAGGTAATCATAGACAGTTATCTGAGGTAATCATAGACAGTTATCTGAGGTAATCTAAAGCCCTGTCCGGACGGCATATAAATTACCTGAGGACCTCGGTAATATATGTTTGGGTAATTCGGTATTTTTTATCCCGTCCGGACCGACCATGTCAGTGATTTACTCCGGGGACCCCAGTAATTATTCCGGCTGGAATTACCTACATTTTTTCAGCAAACCCTGAGGTCCTCTGATAATTATATTACCGTCCGGATTGACATGTCAGTATTTGGTACGCATTGCATGATTTTGCACGCGATATTAATACTAGAATTTGCCGTTTTGACCGGGGTGTGAGATCTAAGGTATTAGGTGAGCTCTGTGCAAACAATGGATGTGGATGACATTATTGACTCCCTTGAATCTCCACTATCGGATAACCAAACCACCTAAAAGGTTAATCGACGACGACGATGTAAGTGACGATGGACTGATTTCTTCTTCTGAACCAGTTCTAGCGAATTTACCTAACATTAGCTTGTAAACTGTGCAGTTTGTATGGTCTGGATCTAGCACTCTATAAATCACGGTGTCTGACAACACACAGGGATGAAGTTAGGGGTGGGAATCGCAAGGTAACTCACGTATTGATAACCGTACAATATTTTGCCTGATTTTGCGCGATATTATGGCAAAATATTGTACGGTTATCAATACGTGAGTTACCTTGCGATTCCCACCCCTAACTTCATCCCTGTGTGTTGTCAGACACATCCATTGTT
>NC_137677.1:37725799-37755799 GCF_963989245.1 Nansenia antarctica | reverse complement strand
CTCCTCCCCCCCCAGTGGTGGCGATCTACGACTACGCGCGGGACAAGGAGGACGAGCTGTCCTTCCAGGAGGGGGCCATCATCTACGTCATCAAGAAGAACGATGACGGCTGGTTCGAGGGCTGCATGGGGGGGCCCACCGGCCTGTTCCCCGGCAACTACGTAGAGTCCATCATGCACTACGCAGAGTGAAGCCCCCCCCCCCCCCCCCCCTCATCCTCCAACAAGCCCCGCCCCCCCCTCCTGGCTCCACCTCCACCCCCCGCCTCCCGCGAGCCTATCAGAGCACGGTGGCTGTACCCCTGTCTACACGTGACGTGTGTGTGTGTGGGGGGGAGGGGCATACGAATCATCCATGCAGACTAACATGTGTGTGTGTGTGTCTATGGAGGGGTGGGTTTTCGAGGGTGAGGAGATGGAAGGATGAGGAGGTGGGTGATGAGGAGGAGGAGGAGGAGGAGAAGAAGGAGAAGAAGGAGAAGTGGAGGATGACTGGGAGGAGAGAGCAGGAGGAGTGGAGGAGAGAGGAGGAGGAGGAGGAGTGGAGGAGGAGAGGAGAGGAGAGGGAGTGGAGGAGGAGAGGAGGAGGAGGAGTGGAGGAGGAGTAGAGGAGGAGAGGAGAGGAGGATGAGAACTCTTGAGCTCAGGAGGAGGAGGAGTGGAGGATGAGAGGAGAGGAGAGGAGAGGAGAGGAGAGGAGAGGGAGTGGAGGATGAGAGGAGAGGAGAGGAGAGGGAGTGGAGGATGAGAGGAGGAGAGGAGAGGAGAGGAGTGGAGGAAGTCGAGACTTTGAGGGTGATGTTGACCTGTCAGCCCCGCGGGTCCAGAACTCAAGAACGACGTAACACAAACAATAACAACCCTACCGTGACATCGCCATGACGACCATGTCACCATGAAGGACACCAGTTCACCCCTACACCAGTTACAGGACAGACCATAATAACCCCGCCGGGTTTGTTTTTTAAACGAGGCGTCTTTTCTTTTCTTTTTTTCTTCTTCAAAGTGTCACGGTTACGGGGGAAGACCTCCCCCCTACCCCCTCCCCCCCTCCCCTCAATCGTCCAACACGGTCACCACGGTTAAAACAAAAAAGTGTTTCTTTAACCCTTTATTTACGGCCGTCGCAGAGGAGAGGGGAGGGCAGGGGAGGGAAGGAGAGGAGAGATGGGGAGGGGAGGGGAGAGGAGGAGAGGAGAGGAGAGGAGGGGAGAGGAGAGGGGGCGAGAGGAGGGGAGGGGAGGGGTCCCTCCCTCTAGGAGGAAGCCCCCCCCTCCGCCTCCCCTCCCTCTAGGAGGAACCCCCCCTCCGCCTCCCCTCCCTCTAGGAGGAACCCCCCCCCCCCCCCGTCTCTGAAACTGTAAAAAATGTTGCCTCTTTGATGTTGGCAGGTTGATTTTTTAACGCTGCGCTCGCTAGCTCTGGCTCACGCCCCCTGGTCAGGAGGACACGCCCCAGCGCCGTCTGATGTCTCACATCGATTAGCGTGCACCTGCTAGCTTGTCAGAGGGGAGGGGAGACAGGACATACACTAGATCCTTAAACCCCCCGCTGGCATTTCCTGTCCGTGTGAGGCGTGCGGTGTGAGTACGGTACACCTCAGAAACAGCCCTCCCTGTGTGTCGTCAGCGTAGGGGCAGGTCAAAGGTCATCTGCTCTACTTAGTTGTGAAAGTTAACCTGACATTTTGTATATTTTTAAGTATATCTTTTTTTTATGGCTCCGAATATTGTGTAGCGGAGTCTAACCAAACTGCCCTGCGGACTTTTGATATGTTTGTTTATCTAGTTCTAGTGCTTCATAGACTGCATGCTTTAATAAAAAAAAGATTCACATTCTTTTGCGTTTTGACACGTTTCACCAACTTGCTTTGACTTTGTTTTAACCCTCCAGCAGACTTGATTTGTTTGTGTCAGCGGTTCACAACTGGTTGTAAAAATCCTTCATCAGAAAGCACCCTAAACATCAACCTCCACTCAGATAGTATTGGATATTTTGTGCCATATGGTAATGTTGTATAAATGTGTGTGGGAGTGTATGTGTATGTGTATGTGTGTGATACTTAACAATACTGACCAGACCAGATCACCACAATTGTTCAGCCAGATGTTGATAGATTCCTTCATGACTTGGTCTGAGGACTTATTGACTGCCGTGATTTGGGAATGAAACGTTTTTTCCCAGCATTCAGAGGGATCTCGAGGGACAGAGTTGACGGTGTCTTGCATAGCAGGTGGCTGACTGAACTGAAACATGATATACTGTACGTCTTATTCTCTACCGCAGGTGGAGTGTTTTTTGATATTTGGCCACTACAGCAAAGAAGCAGTAAAGTGAACTTCTACCTGCGTATGCAATAACACCTGTGATGTCATGAAATGTTTCATTTTTGTATTTGTTCAGTACTGAAAGCACACCGTTTTTGTGGAAAAGGTGATAATTGTGAGGAGGAACAGTAACGTGCTACGCTAACAAACGACATCGTGTTTCTCGTGAGTTTTGAATGACGTTGGAGAGGCGCTCACCCGCTCGCTAACTGTCCGTACGCTAACTGTCCGTAGGCTGATCTAGTTTTGGGCGACTTGCAGGAATCCGACTCTGAGTGTTCTCGACGTTCTGAAATCTGCACAAAGACTATTATTCAAAAAAGAATATGTAGATATATATTTCCATATTTGAGGTCAGGTGGAGTGTGACGGTGCAATGTCGATGTGTGTCAAAAAAACGTGTTTTTCTTGAGAGTGGGACTGTTTGTGGTGACTGTTTGTGGTGACTGTTGCATGTCGTTTTGTCTGTGGTTCTGCACCCACTGACCCCAGCAGCGCCAGCAGAGCGCCATCCCAGAGCTGACCAGCAGGGGGCAGCATCGCCTCTCTTGCCCAGCCGATACTATACAGACACGTTAAAGGGATATTTCACCCAAAATACAGATCAATATATTTTTCTCCTTCTTCTCTCGGCCGTTATTGATTGATCACCAGTTTTAAGTGCGGCGTACCTTTTGTTATTAAGTTATTTAAAGGGCATGTTCCCCATTAACCTCCCTTAATGTTTGGCCCTAGCAGGCTAATGCTAGCCAGAGGTTGTGGTAACATCGCTAAATAACTTAAACAAACTTAAATAACTTAAACATACATAGCCGAGGTAAGCAGGGAAAAATGTGTATTTTGTGTGAACTATCCCTTTACACGCCCTCAGATCGTTGGTGGACGGGTGATGGTCGACCCAGTAACACAGAAACACACATAGATATAATAACGTTCAATAAACATGACAGTATTGAAACTGAACGTGTACGTCTGATCATTTCTTGTTCTGCTTTTTTTTTTTTTTACAAAATGTTTTCCTTCTTCTCTCAGTTTTCTAAGTTATATAACTGGGCTGTAAGTTGTGTAACTTGGCTGTAATTCAGCTGCGACTCCAGATGGCTGAGGGGGGGAGGCGGGAGGGGAGGGGGGGGCTCCACCCCGCAGGGAGCGCGAGGCGCAGAAGGACTATACACAGGGGTGCACATAACTTTTGGGGGCCAGTGCTCAGAGGAGCACCTAGGGATGCTGCTTGGTGCTCCCCGAGCTTGCGAGTCACGACCCGTCCCACAGGATGGATGAAAAAGGGATACATGGATAACTTATATTAGCAAAACGACATTTATTCATAAATAAAGATGAACGAACAAATTATTGTGTGCAAAACAAAAGAAACAAATGCAAAATCAAATGACTGCTCTTTAAGCATGAAAGTCTGTCAGACTCCTTTAAACACAATGAAATCAACTGACATCTCTTTAAGCACTGCTCTGTTCTGTAAACACTGAAATCAACTTTTCAACAAAAAGTTACAGCCTAAGCATTTATTTATGCTACAAGCTTAATCATCATCATCACTGCTCTCTTGACTGCTGTAAGTTATCACTGTCCTCAATTTCAACCATGGTAGAGGATGTTGTAATGTAGGCCATCACTTTAAATAGCTCATTATTTTGATTGTGCAACGAAGTCTTTTTTTCTTCTTTTTCTAATAGAATTCCCAACCATATTCCCTGGGTCAGGGGTCTAGGTGCGATAATGAAGCTGTAAAACAAACGTCTGAACGTTTGAAAGCTTCAGAGAAAAGAAACGTGAAGTCCCTTGGTGTTGTTTTTCCTTTTAGCGACGAGTCGTTCGGGACTGAATTTTCACGTGCGGCGTGATAACCGTGATAACCGTGCGATACGCGATACGCGGAATGAAAGTACGAGTTACGATACTTTCCGAATGTTTTCGTGAGGGGAAGCGCCGGCAAATAGTTACTTAGTGGGGCTTGCTTCTTTGACATTTTGACGGCTCGTCGGGTGCCTCAGTGATGCAGCAGTCAGCAGTTGGATTTTGAGGAAGTAAATTCCTCTCCCAGCGCTCCCAGCTGTTGGTGCGCAAGAGCGCCTTCATGCAGCTGGTCTGCCGCGCAGCATGCATTTTGGCGACGCATGCGCACTGGCGCACCAGTTATGTGCACCCCTGACTATACAAATGTTTGTTTTGGAGAAACATGTCACAGACAGACAGACAGAGACTCAGGCTGTATGGGGTTTACAGACAGACTGACTGACTGACTTAAGACTGTACCGGGTTTACAGACAGACAGACTGACTGACTGACTGACCCAAGGCTGTACTGGGTTTACAGACAGACTGACTGACTCAAGGATGTATGGGGTTTACAGACTGACTGACTGACCCAAGGCTGTATGGGGTTTACAGACAGACTGACTGACTCAAGGCTGTATGGGGTTTACAGACAGACAGAGACTCAGGCTGTACAGGGTTTACAGACAGACAGACAGAGACTCAAGCTGTACAGGGTTTAGGCTGAGATGAAGTTGAACACATCTCAGTCTGTCTTCCTTCTGGTTTCTTCCTCTCCGGAGGGAGACGACTGAACGAGTTCAAACAGAAACAGGATTTGACTTTTCCATCTTTGTAACTTCAGACATCGAAGAAGCCTGAAGCCTTCTCTCACGGCGTGGGTGTAAACTGACCTGATCTCGAATGGTCGGTGGCCTCATTTTAACATGTTTTTAATCAGTTGCTTACATAATTTCTAAGAAACTGAATCTCACGCCCCCACAGTACAGTTAACACGACTCAAGTTGATTTTGTTTTGAAGTGCGTTCTCACCGAGGTCTCAACACACGCTCCATCACACACAGATGAGTCCGACCACTGGTCGTTGACAGCGACTGGCACGGGGTCAGAATGTTTCAGCTCAACGGTGTATAAAAACAAAACACATCACATAATTAGATTAGAAATAAATACACATTAACACACTGTAGAGTTACTGGATAATATTAACACGGAGGAATGTTGCTCCAACTCTACACAATACATACAGCCTACATACGCACACACACACACACACACACACACACACACATATACATATACACACACACAAACACATACATACATACACACACACATATATATATATATATATATATACATACATACATACACATATTTGCTTTATTTTTTATAAAATAAAGCAAATGTAATTTTTTAAATTCTTTTTTTAAATGCTTTATTTGAATGAATGAATGAATGGTCTTTATTGTCATTGCTATAGTACAGGTACCAAACAACGAAATTTGGGAGGGGGGGCTCCCCTGGTGCTAGGAAAGAAAAAAAACAAGAGGGGAAAGGAGCTGGTTTACATAAATAAAG
Source organism: Nansenia antarctica (assembly GCF_963989245.1). Classification (NCBI taxonomy): domain Eukaryota; kingdom Metazoa; phylum Chordata; class Actinopteri; order Argentiniformes; family Microstomatidae; genus Nansenia; species Nansenia antarctica. The sequence continues at coordinate 37,750,099 of NC_137677.1, read as the reverse complement.
GCTATGTACACTATCCACTATACTATACTGTACAGATAAAACACTGTGCTGTACTCTATGCTATGCTATACCTATTCTAACATTTCCTATTTCTCTGCAACCTTATGTACCCTAGGGTTGTCATATTGCACATAGTGTTATTGCACATTCATTTAAAGTGTCGCAGTTTGCAGGCTTGAAATGTACACATTTGTGCCTCAGCACTACACCTGATTTTTCAATCCAGCAGCTGCCATCAATCCGTCCAGACTGTCCAGGGCCCAGAACCTAGGTCTTTGCTGTGTTCAGGGCCTGGATGGCCCTGGGGTAGAAGCTGAGCTTCAGTCTGTTTGTCCTTGCGGCCATGGTCCTGTACCGCCTTTTCGAGGGCAGCCGGGCAAAGTGTTCGTACCCAGGGTGGGATGGGTCTCTGGAGATCTTGGAGGCCTTCCTGAGGCAGTGTGTGTTGTACAGCTCTTCCAGAGAGGGGAGGGGGGCGCCTGTGATCTTCTGGGCTGTTCTCACGACTCTCTGTAGCGCATTTCTCTCTGCGGCTGTGCAGCTGGAGAACCAGTTGCAGATGCAGTAGGTGAGGATGCTCTCCACTGCGCAGCGGTAAAAGGCCACCAGTATCTCCTGCTTGTTGTGGTCCTTCCTGAGGACTCTCAGGAAGAAGAGCCGCTGTTGTGCCTTCTTGATGATGGCTGCTGTGTTGTTCTTCCAGGACAGGTCATCCTGTATGTGCACCCCCAGGAATCGGAGGGTTGAGACTCTCTCCACGCTCTCTCCGTCGATGAGCAGGGGCTGGACCTCAGATTTTTTCCTCCTGAAGTCCACGATGATTTCCTGGGTCTTTGACTGGTTCATCAGCAGGTTGTTAACCTTGCACAGCTTGCTCAGCTGCTCTACCTCATCCCTGTACGCCGCCTCGTCCCCCCCCGAGATGCAGCCCACCACGGTGGTGTCGTCTGCAAACTTTACGATGGAGTTGCTGGGGTGGACGGGGGTGAAGTCGTAGGTGTAGAGGTTGTAGAGGATGGGGCTTAGCACGCAGCCCTGGGGGGACCCAGTGCTGAGTCTGAGGGCTGTGGAGGTGTGGGAGCCCACCCGCACCCTCTGGGGACGGTCGGACAGGAAGTCCTTGATCCATGCACATATAGAGTGTGATAGTCCCAGGTCTTGGTTAGTTTGGTCACTAGCCTGTCTGGAAGGATGGTGTTGAAGGCAGAGCTGAAGTCTACAAAGAGCAGTCTCGCGTAGCTGTTTCCCCTCTCCAGGTGGGATAGAGTGGAGTGGAGAGTCGTCGCGATGGCGTCCTCTGTGGACCTGTGGGCTCTGTAGGCGAACTGGTATGGATCCAGGTTGGGCGGGAGGCGTGTGACTATGTGGGCCCGGACTAGTTTCTCGAAGCACTTCATTTTTATGTCCACATGTACATTTTTATGTCCACATGTACAATATCTAAAGGACATAAATACTATCAGTGCATTTTGACATTATGAAAACAGTCATTATGACATTATGAAAACAGTCATTATGAAAACAGTCAGTGACAGTAGTGCTGTAACTGACTGAAAGTTGATTTCATGATGTCTCCCATTAGACTGTCTACTCCAGACACAATATAAATATAATATAATAACTATAAATAGTGACTGTCTACTCCAGACACAATATAAATATAATATAATAACTATAACTAGTGACTGTGTGCTCCAGACACTCTCATTGCTCAACAGTTCAGCGAACCATCCGTCTGTAAAAACACCTTGTGGCCTGGGCCTACCCCTGGCAGACTGGAGAGAATACACATTTAATTAACGTCAATGTTTTTCTTGGCACTTTCTGTGTTGTACAGTAATTAGTAAGTAAGTGAGTTAAGCTTTATTTATATAGCACCTTTCATACATGAAATGCAGCTCAAAGTGCTTTACAACAGGAGTAATGCAGTTGTAGTTGTTATAACTACCTGCTTGATTGTGAATAACAGTCGCGGTACTACCATAAACTATAATACAACGTGAGTGAAATCCTTACAGTTTTTCACCTTTCTTTTCAAATGAAAGGTGTCCATCCTGTATATTGACTCCTCTAGTCTGTACCTTCCAATCTGGATTTAGAAAATCACATTCCACTGATACATTACTTGCTCTATCTAACTGATTTTATTAAGAAGAAAATTGGTCAGGGCAAGCGGTGTGGTGTGGTGATGTTGGACCTCCAAAGGGAGTCATGTTTTCAATGTCACCTGATAAGAATAAGACCATTATATTATTATAGTATACGCAGCACTCGAGTTGAGGGGGGATGGCATCCCCCTGAAATAAAAACGGTCAAAATCATCCCCCTTCTAAAACTGCCATCCCCCCCTTTCCCCCCCAATAGTATTACTGCTATTTCAAGGTGCGAGGGGGCACGCACACATGCAATGACATTTTTACCAAGTCACTGACGCTGAGGGGATGCTAAAATTGTCCTCATATGATAAAATCCACCACCTCCCCTGATTTTCTTTTACAACTTGAGTACTGAGTATAAGTATTTGCCTGGTTAGTTGTCATGATCAAACGTTACAAATGCAACTTACCGAGAAACCACCCTTCTCTGCCCTCTCCCACTTCCAGACGAACGCCTACCCTATGTTATAGCACTTGGCTTAATTCAGCCGCTATAATTGAGCCGCTATCACAGGGCGTTAATACAAACCTCATTCACCTGCGTTCATTTTACCTGCGTTGGTATTTATAGAAGGAAGCACATACGCAATTTTAAACGAGCGCAGCCCGTTTTATAAATAATGCTTACGTCCGTTTAGAAAAATGTGCTTACGTGAATGTCAAAGATGACGTTCAAGTACTTTTTTATAAATGAGGCCCCTGTTCTTAATGATATGAACGTAGCCTGTTCCTGTCAGTTATTTTTATATGCAGATGATTCTGCTTTGCTTGTTTCCCGCCCAGACAGGGCAGTTGTTGAAAACACTCTACGCTTAGAGCTTGAAAACATCAGAGTCTGGTTGGCAGACAACAAATTGTCCTTACATCTGGGAAAAACAGAAGCGGCTCTAAATATAAAATAAGAAATTCGCCTGATTTCAATATCACTGCACAACAAGGAACAGTTATTACAGCAAAAATCTACAGTAAACTACCTGGGCTGCAGACTTGATGATGTCATATCGGGGGAGGATATGCTCTGCAAGTCTTACAGAAAGTTCATACAAAAATCTAGTTTTTAGCTAGGAAATCTAGGTTTCTAGATGTTCCGACAAAGATACCGGCAGTAGCTCTAGTACAAAGCTGGTTGGTACAGGTTGGTACAGTAATCTTTCAAAAACAATATGTAATAGATTACAACTATTAAACTTATTAGAGTTGTTCTGAAGCTCCCCGCTCACACTCACCTGACGGCCCAACATTTTAAACTCCTTGGATGGCTCAAGGTGGAGGACAGAGTGGCCATGCTAAAGCTTAGACTGGTCCATCGCATTCACCATGACTCTGCCCCCAATTATTTTCAAGGTTATTTTAAACAGGTTTTGGACACCCATAAGACCAGGGCCAGTGTTCAAAATGTGAGCACCCCGAGTTTTAGGACATTGGTAGGGAAAAATACCATTGCCTACTCTGGAGCGGTAGCATGGAATAATCTTCCAGCTTCTCTTAAATCTATTAGCCCTGCAAATCAGTTTAAAGTGGCAGTGAAAAGGTGGCTGTTGGCAGCCTGGAGCAGTAGAGACCTTCCATGGGAGGGCCTGCTTTTGTTTTCTGCATGCCTTGTTTAAAAGTGCTTCATAATGTTTTATATTGTTTTATAGTGTTTCATATTGTGTTTTATATTGTTGTCGTGTTAGGGTTAGGGTTAGTTTCCACTGTATGTTGATGCTTTGTCGGTCAGGTCTGTCATGTCAAAGAGGACCACAGTGGAACAAATAAGTCTCTGACTTTTCTGTGTTTTATCCTCGTTAGTTATTGAGTGTCACACTGTGATTTTATGTATGTGTCTCTTTTTAACTTTCAAATAAATCAAATCAAACAAAGACTGTTATAGTTACTGTTTGGTGTCTTTATGACAGTTATGGTGTAGTGAACTTGTCATTAGATGATAAAGAATACTGTTTTGATGCACTGATTTGCTTTTGCATGTATTCTAAGTTGAGACTTCTAGTGCATTTTGCTAAAGAAATGTGGTGTTTTGGGCAAACGTGTCAACTGTTTTTGTTGAAGCTGAATCAGTTCCAATGTGCTCAAGAAATTGAGAAACACTGTTAATTATATTAGAAACAACATAATTACCGGTATATTAGAAACAGTGGAAAACAATAGACCATGACTGCACCATGACGGCCTCAGGTGATATTACTCAGCTAGCTGTGTGCCAAGGCGTGGTGCCAGCCGTCAGGGCGGTTAACCAGGCGATGGCAGGACGCAGCACGTCTGTCACCAGCCTCAGCCTCGGGGATCGTCTCTCCAACAACACCTTCACTGTGAAGACGACAGCTCACCGCTGAGCAGCAACATCTGGAGGTACTTCTGTTCGCTTTTAGTTGATTTGTTTGAAACAGGTGATGAGAGAGAGAGATGCGTTCCTCTGGGCTGATCGCGCTGCTGCTCGTGCAGTCTCTGTGCAACTTGGGTGAGTGACATCTTGATCTTTGGCATTTAGTAGACACCTTTATCCAAAGCGACTTACAGCAAATACATTTGTCTAAGTAAGTGAAAGTAATCTATGCTCAGGCCAGGGCTGTTGGCAGTCACAATGCTAGAAGAAGGAAGAATTACTTTTTAAATTGTTAAAAATTAAAAAATAAATAGAACCCGCTCTCTGGATCATAGAATCTGAACCTGACAGGGTTAGGGTCAGGGTCAGGGTCAGACAGAACTGGTCTTCAGTCTTTCAGTAGAGTCCAGGGGCCTCATTTATTAAAAAGTACTTGAACGTCATCTTTGACTTGCACGTAAGCACATTTTTCTAAACGGACGTAAGCATTATTTATAAAACGGGCTGCGCTCGTGTAAAATTGCGTACGTACTAAAGTCTATAAATACCAAATATACTTGAGAATTAACTTTGTATTTACGCCCTGTGATAGCGGCTCAATTATAGCGGCTGAATTAAGCCAAGTGAGGGGAGAGGGCAGAGAAGGATGGCTTCTCTGTAAGTTGCATTTGTAACGTTTGATCAAGACAATTAACCAGACAAATGCTTATACTCAGTACTCAAGTTGTAAAAGAAAATCAGGGGGGATAGTGGATTTTATCATATGAGGACAATTTTAGCATCCCCACAGCGTCAGTGACTTCAGTGTCAGTGACTTCAGTGTCAGTGACTTGGTAAAAATGTCATTGGATGTGTGCGTGCCCCCTCGCCCACAGTATTTTACTCAATATTCGCAAAACTAAATGTTGAAATAGCAGTAATACCACGTTCATTGATAAAATGACATAAGGGATGGCTGATAACAACATCGTTAATTGTATTACGAGTCACGTTCACTTCGCATGAATTACAGTTTAGGCAGTGCGGCTCACATGCCTGTAATAACTCTGCATAACCAGTAGGTAATGTGCGTACACGATGTAGAGCTACGATCGTTTCCACGGTCAAATTGACTCACGTTGAAATTGTATAAATCACTACGTTGACGTGGTTTTCTACGTACGACACGGGTAAGATCAAAATTTGATCTAAGTATTTTCTATAAATGAGGCCCCAGGACTAAATCACACTTTCAGTGTAAAATCTTCATTTAAGATGCTTTTTAGTCTAGGATTAGGCTTAATCCTTGACTGTGAAACTGGGTCTTGGTGTCCAATGCTATGTCCCTATATGTCCCTATATGTCCCTGCATGTCCCTGTATGTCCCCTCTATGTCCCCTCTATGTTCTCTCTATGTCCCTCTATCCCCTGTATGTCCCTCTGTCCCTGTGTGTCCCTCTGTCCCTGTATGTCCTCTCTATGTCCCTGTATGTCCCCTCTATGTCCCTCTGTCCCTTTATGTCCCTCTGTCTCTGTGTGTCCCTCTGTCCCTCCATGTCCCTGTGTGTCCCTGTATGTCCCTGCAGGGCATCCAGTTGAGGGGTACAATACCCCACCTCCCTCCCTCCCTCCCTCTATCTCCCCCTCCCTCTCACCCTCTCTCCCTCCCTCACTAGTGTGTGTGTCTGCAGGGCCAGTTGAGGGGTACAATACCCCCCCTACCTCCCTCCCTCGCCTCTCCCCCCCCCATCTCCCCCTCCCTCTCTCCCCTCCCTCTCCCCCTCACTCCCTCCCTCCCTCCCTCTCCCTCTCCATCTCCATCTCCCCCTCTCTCCCTCCCTCCCCCCCCATAGCGGGGTACAATACCGCCCCCCCTCCCTCCCCCCCCCTCCCTCCCTCACTAGTGTGTGTGTCTGTAGGGCGTCCAGTGGAGGTGTACAATACCCTCCCTCCCTCCCCCTCTCCCCCTCCCCCTCCCCCTCCCTTCCTCCCTCACCAGTGAGTGTGTCCGCAAGGCCAGTGGAGGGGTACAATACCCCCTCCCTCCCTCCCCCTCCCTCCCTCCCTCCCTCACCAGTGTGTGTCCACAGGGCCAGTGGAGGGGTACAACCTGCAGGCGATGACAGAGTGGGCGACCCGGGTGTCTGAGGACCAGGTGAACCAGCGCTCCCTGGGGCTCAGCCTCTACAGGGTCTCCTCCGCCGCCCTGCAGGGGGTGAGTCTGAAACACACCTGTACAGGGTCTCTTCCCCTACCCTGCAGGGGGTGACAGGTTAGAACAGCCATACAGCCCATGTTAACAGGTTAGAACAGCCATACAGCCCATGTTAACAGGTTAGAACAGCCATACAGCCCATGTTAACAGGTTAGAGCAGCCATACAGCGCGAGTCTCAAGCGTGTCTCACTGATGAATGAATGCCACTCAAATGCCAAAAATGTAAATGTAAATGTAATCTCTGAAGACTTTTACCATACTAGTCACTGAGCTGCAGTTTGCCTACAGAGACGAACTGTATGAATGAATGGACTTTATTGTCATTGCTACAGTACAGGTACCAAACAACGAAATTTGGTACCTGTACTGTAGCAATGACAATAAAGTCCATTCATTCATACAGTTCGTCTCTGTAGGCATGTATGTTTTCATTATCATTGCCGAAACACATAATAGTCTCACACAATGCAGCAGGTCACCAAGTTGAGTGTGAATGTGAGACTTATACATGTAAATGTAATTTATGTAAGTCTAAATTTTTCAGCTGAGAGAGACTCTAGCATCTGCCCACTGGCACCATCTTGTGGTTTGTCTGAGTATCTCACAGAGCCATTTCAACATCCACGATCAGGCACGTTGTGACATGTTCAAAAAGACGCTGTCAGAATCCTGAACCCCCCTGACCATCACCTCTGGTCACACCTGGACAGTTCACTTCCAGGGGAGGCTGGAGGAGGAGGTAGATATCGGAGGACAGGCTCATTGTAATCCATGGAATGGAATGAGGAATGCTGGTATCAAAAACAGACCTCCGATGTCTACCTCCACCAGTCTCCCCTGGTCTAGTCCTGTTGTGATTGGCCCACCTGACTAGTGACAGTCCTGTGGTTGGCCCACCTGACCAGTGCCCCCCTTACCCCCTCCCAGGTCAGCCAGGTGGGCCCTGGGACCTTTGTGCTGCAGCTGCGCTTCGCGGTGCGTGAGACGGTGTGTCCCCGAGGCTACGAGAGGGTGCTGGACCGCTGCACCTTCAGACACCACTACGTCGCGGTGAGAACATCACCACAACACAACCAGAACAACCACCACAACCACGCGGTTCTACACCTCTCTAAAACACCCAGGCCCGGTCCAGTCTAGTCTAGTCTAGTCCAGTCCAGTCCAGTCCAGTCCAGTCCAGTCCGGCCCAGCCTAGTCCAGTACAGTTATTGCCTCATTTCTGGATTTACAGGTGTCAGGGTTTTCTGGGGATAAAAGGATATATTAAACGCTTTATTTGTCACACAGTCACATTGTATAGGAATGTGTTATTTATTGCATCCCCCCACACAGCACACACACAACACACACACAAAATACACACAGTTAGGGGTTAAATGCCTTGCTCAAGGGCACAACGGCAGTGGTAGGCACCTTAGACATTACGCCACCAGCTCACATCCGGCTCCCTCCTGGGGTGGCGATCGAACCAGCGACCCACCGGCGGCTCGACCTCTCTGACCTATAACCTCTAGGCTAACTGCCACCCATGCGCAATACATACACATTACAATTTTATCCCAATCTCTCTCTCTCTCCCTCTCCCCCCCTCCCTCCCTCCCTCTCCCCCCCTCCCTCCCTCCCTCCCCCCCTCCTCCCCCCCCCTCACCTCCCTCCCTCCCTAGTCCGAGGCGACCTGCTCCAGCGTAGTGAAGGTGGCGTCGGGGTCGGTCACCCAGCTCCAGGCTCTCAGCTGCGTCCAGACGTCGGCCCCAGCAGCAGCGGCGGCGGTGGTTCTGGGCTCAGACAGCCTCTCCATCAGCGCCAGCAGCTCAGAGGAGATGAGGTTCCTCCGCCGGCGCTTCCTGCGCTAGACACGCCCACTTCCTGCGGTTCATCCTGTGGTCAGCCCAGATCCTATATCACTAGTATAGATCCTATATCACTAGAACAGATCCTATATCACTAGAACAGGTCCTATGTCACTAGAACAGCCAGATCCTACATCACTAGAACAGATCCTACATCACTAGAACAGATCCTATATCACTAGAACAGATCCTATGTCACTAGAACAGATCTTATATCACTAGAACAGGTCCTATATCACTAGAACAGATCCTACATCACTAGAACAGATCCTATATCACTAGAACAGATCATATAACACTAGAACAGATCCTATAACACTAGAACAGCCAGATCCTATAACACTAGAACAGATCCTGTATCACTAGAACAGATCCTATAACACTAGAACAGATCCTACATCACTAGAACAGGTCCTATATCACTAGAACAGGTCCTATATCACTAGAACATATCCTATATCACTAGAACAGATCCTACATCACTAGAACAGGTCCTATATCACTAGAACAGGTCCTATATCACTAGAACAGATCCTATATCACTAGAACAGATCCTACATCACTAGAACAGGTCCTATATCACTAGAACAGGTCCTATATCACTAGAACAGATCCTATATCTTATCACTAGGACAGATCCTATATCACTAGGACAGATCCTATGTCACTAGAACAGGTCCTATGTCACTAGAACAGGTCCTATGTCACTAGGACAGATCCTATATCACTAGAACAGATCCTACATCACTAGAACAGATCATATATCACTAGAACAGATTCTATATCACTAGAACAGCCGTGTCTATTTTACCTACTACCGTATTGTCTGGACTATAAGTCACACATTTTTTCATAGTTTGGCTGGCCCTGCGACTCATCGTCAGGTGCGACTTATATATCAAAATATATATAATTTAAATGTTCATTCATATTCATAAATATTACGAAAATACATAAATTCATATATAAATGCGTCTTATAGTCCGGAAAACAAGGTATGAGGCGCCTCGGGGGGGTCAAATTACCATAGTCTTTACAATGGGAAGCTGCTACTTACACACAAAGCCCACTAGTTGGCGCCGTCTTGTAAATTAGCCTGCCTCCTACACAGAAAAACTGCTACATATTTTTATACTAGCTTATCCTGATGTGATTTAGAAAATGTAAGGATACTGGGTGGTAGAACGCACATATCTAGGAAAAGTCATGAAAGGAGGGTCCTGAAATTTGATCAAGTGCAAACATTTTTCTTTACTCACATTGTGAAATGACCCCACCCATGGTTGTTCTAGTGATATAGGTACAAGCCTGGTAAACATGAGGCTAATATAACAGTAATTGTTTATTCTCTACTGGTGCTGTAGGTACTGTTAAAGTCTGGTAAACACAAGGCAGATGTAACATCATTCTGTATTCTCTACTGGTGGGACCAAAGACTGTTTAGCTTAGTGTTTGTCTGTTGAATAAACGGCTGGTGCTCAATGGTTCACCATGAATGTTGCAATATGTCCATCTGTACATGTACGTGTGTCTATAGAGCGTCATTATGGATAGATAGATAGACAGACAGACAGAGACAGGTAGATAAATATGGATGGATAGGTGGATGGATAGGTGGATGGATGGATGGATGGATGGATGGATGGATGGATGGATGGATGGATGGATGGATGGATGGATGGATGGATGGATGGATGGATGGATGGATGGATGGATGGATGGATGGATGGATGGATGGATGGATGGATGGATAGATAGATAGATAGATAGATAGATAGATAGATAGATAGATAGATAGATAGATAGATAGATAGATAGATAGATAGATAGATAGATAGATAGATAGATAGATAGATAGATAGATAGATAGATAGATAGATAGATAGATAGATAGATAGATAGATAGATAGATACTGTCATAGCCCAACTCTGTTGATGTAAGCTCAGTGGGTTATTTTGATTGGCTACCCAGGATAATTGGGGGTGGCTTGCCTGTTGGTGGGAATCGTGGGAAGAGCTGAGAGCACCTGTGAGGGGCAAATGAGTGAGACGCTGTTTCAAGACAGACGGAGAGAAGCCTGTTCATGCCCCCTGCCATGTTCTCCTCAGTTACCGTTGTTCGGCTGTGACTGTGACAACCAGTACTCAAGTTGTAAAAGAAAATCAGGGGGGATGGTGGATTTTATCATATGGGGACAATGTTAGCATCCTTACAACGTCAGTGACTTCAGTGACTTGGTAAAAATGTCATTGCATGTGTATGTGCCCCCTCACCCACAGTATTTTACTCAATATGCGCAAAACTAAATGTTGAAATAGCAGTAATACCACGTTCATGGATAAAATGACATAAGGGATGGAAAGGGGGGATGGCAGTTTTAGAAGGGGGATGATTTTGACTGTTTTTATTTCAGGGGGGATCAACTCGAGTGCTGGTGACATCCCCCCCCCTTGTCTTGTCTTTGCTAATGAGTCATTCTATAATTAGGGGTACATTTCAAGACCATGGGTAGTATTTATACATTTGACCAAATAGTCACTTCAAGCAATTATCAATTTCATATTGGGGCACATTTCCCTTTCATTTAATGCAAAAGGTCAACAACTTCCATAATTTATTTAGCAGAAAATGCATATGTTATACTGGAATTTGCTGTTTTTGTGCTGTCCGATTTGCTGAGTGTCAAGTTTTGCTCTTCCAATTAACACTAGGATACATGTATTTGTATATTATTTTCATCATTATTTGTTCAAAATAATAATTAAAACATGACAAAGATGTTTTAAAAACAATTTCACTCATTAATATACATGAAATTATTAATTTTGTATGTGTCCGAGAAATCTCTGTCAAATGTGTTACCCATTGACAAAACCCCTGTAAATCAGCAATGGTTTGCTCCAAAGTCACATATCCAACACCACATGATGTCACTTCCTTTTTGGAGGGAATCTTGAATACAGTGAGGTATGTTTCTACTCCTCCTCTTCAATGTTTCATAAAATATTATTGCTTGCACGTAGAGTGGGTTAATTGCCTGTCAACCGTGTTATCAACATGTTCTTGTGTACTTGCTTTAAATTATATATTTACAAAAATGTAGAGAAAGTGTATAAAAACATGAGTTGAGCAAGGCCTTGTGGTGACATGCTAGTAGCTAGCAGTTAGCACAAGGGCCTAAACTGAAAGAAATGTCAACTGTGTTACCTGTCAACTGTGTTATCCATTAAGTGTAACACAGTTGACAGGGTTTAACACGGTTGACAATGTTGGAAGGGTTTGTTATAGTTATGCTTAACTATTGTTATTATACATGGTAAAATATGAATTTGTATTACATAGTAATTACATATTCATATGTATTACATGGTAAGTACATAATAAGACATGTGATTCACATGATACTTTAAGAAGGGATTCACTTAACTGATCTAAACACTATTATATTGTCTATATTACATACCGAATAGGTTGAAAAGTGCTATTTTAAATCATTACATTCACAGTGTTACAACCACAGTGTTACATACTATTAAACAGAGTGATTTGTGTTTTAGGGAGATGAGGTTATCTGCTGCTGAGAAGCAGCGCCGGTACAGGGCTCGGCGTAACGCTGATACTGAGAGAAGGGCTGCATATTTACAAAAACACAGAGAGACATGGCATGAGAACAAAAAGCAAGGGAAGGTGAAGGCACTGAAGGATTTAAGTGAGAGGGAAAAGAGAAGGAAACGAGCATATTGGAGATCACATTAATGTGTGTTGTTGTCGTACGTTATCAAGTCTGTATATATTATGGCCGCGTCCGTAAATTCGCTCTGAGAGTGCCGGAGTGTCCACGACGTGACTGCCTCTGGTCGGATCAAACGACTCGGTCCCTTTGTGACGTTGAACCCAGCGCGTGCTCCGGATGGATTTACGAATGCGCCCGTTATGTTAAAACTTAAAACTAAACAAATGACGCCAGGAGCTACGGTACGCCTCTCCACTTTATTGAAAAAGAAGAGAACGCACACCGCAGAAAACTTATAGAATGATTCATGTACCTGTAGGACTTGTCGGGTGATTAACGTACCTGTAGGGCTTGTCAGGTAATTAACGTACCTGTAGGGCTTGCCAGGTGATTAACGTACCTGTAGGACTTGTCGGGTGATTAGCGTACCTGTAGGGCTTGTCAGGTGATTAGCGTACCTGTAGGGCTTGTCGGGTGATTAGCGTACCTGTAGGACTTGTCAGGTGATTAGCGTACCTGTAGGGCTTGTCGGGTGATTAGCGTACCTGTAGGGCTTGTCGGGTGATTAGCGTACCTGTAGGGCTTGTCAGGTGATTAGCGTACCTGTAGGGCTTGTCGGGTGATTAGCGTACCTGTAGGGCTTGTCAGGTGATTAGCGTACCTGTCGGCTTGTCATGTGATTAGCGTACCTGTAGGGCTTGTCGGGTGATTAGCGTACCTGTAGGGCTTGTCGGGTGATTAATATACCTGTAGATTGTCAGGTGATTAATGTACACGCAGAGCTTGTTAGGTGATTAGCGTACCAGTAGAGCTAGGCAGGTGTCCCTGAGGGGAAGTTACAGCAACTCACACCTCAAACAACAACCTGATAACCTGATTGACAATGAGTGATGATGGCTAGACCACAGGGAACAGTGGAAAATAATAATAATAATAATAATATATAATAACAGTTATATTATACAATATAATAACAGTTGAATCTAATCTCATCAAATCTAGCTGTGTGAAGAATTCACTCTCTTCATCCCTCCCTCTCTCCCCATCCCTCTCTTCTCTCTTCATCCTTCTCTTCTCTCTCATTCGTACAGGGAGGTAGTGTCTACATCGTCATGCTCACACACACACACATCACCATCGCTGACACCAGCCAGCCTGGCTGCTTCAACCACCGACTGATGTCTTGCCATGAAAGACAGCAAGCGCAGCATTAAAGGGTGTATTGAAGTTCTAGTTGAGTAAGCATATCAAACAGCAGTTTGGGAAGGGGGGGGGGGGAGGTGTTAGGGAGTTTAGAGGCTGGTGGGGGGGGGGGGCAGTGTTTAACTTAAGTCAGTGTTGGAACACATTTCAATTGAAGCTTCCCCTGGCACGGCACGTTGAACAGCTTGTTTTAAATCCTGAATCCCATTTCACGCTCTACACGACCTGGCGGTTGGCAAGCAGCAGCTCCTGACACACACATTTCTGGACGGGTTTTTAACACCGTACACCAGAACACTGTACTCCAGAACACTGTACACCAGAACACTGTACTCCAGAACACAGTACACCACAAACAAACAACAATATCTGGACAAATTTAATGCATTATCAAAATAAATATAACATATTATCCATTTGTTTGCGTAGTGGCACCTTTAAGTTGTTCTGTAACGAGGACGGTGATGGATCAGTAGTAATGAGGATGAGCACGGATCAGCAGTGATGCGTCTCTGAGGCCTTAATGAACAGGAGGTGATCTGATGATCTTTCACATTTTCCGCTCCAGAGAGGTTGAAGCAGAATGCTGATGAGCGCTGCATCGGTCTCCCAGATGAGCAGGGAGGGTTAGCCAATAGGGTTTCCTCTGTGTCGGTCAGCTGACCCTCTGTCAGCGTGGAGGAATGTCGGTCACCCTCTGTGCCCCCCAGCCCCCACCCAGGCAAACCAGGACAAACACGCTAGCTTTAACCGCTCACTGCATTGGCAGCATGAGAGGGGCCATGCAGCCCTGCAGCCAACCAGGGTGGGACTGCCAGGGTTGCCAGATTGGATTGACAATTTCCAGCCTAACCACAGTCTAAAAACCACTAAATCAACCAAAAACCAGCCCAAAACCTATATTGTCAGAAAACCACTAATTACTATTGGGCAGGTGCCCATCTCCTGCCCCCTAAACTGTATGTCTGTTGCCAATGATGTTTGTCCAATAAAATAAAACTCAGCCACATCTGGCAACCCTGCTTCCTGTAGATGTCCACAGTTATGACACGTCTAGAGGTGGCCACGCCCCTTTGAGGGGGCGAGGGAGTGGTCCGCTCATTGATTGATTGAGATTTGAAATCGGATCGATTTGTAGAGCACTTTCGACAGTGTCACATTCTAATGCTTTGGTAGTTAAAATATCGGGATTTCATGTAATGTTCAGACTTTTCCTTCTAAACATGTGAATACATTTCAGCATTGTTGAAAATCGACACAATCGCTAGTCAACTAACACAGCTTGTTTTGTGAGCCTGCTAACAATGTAAAGTAGTGTTATAGTTAACTAGTATAGGCAGCAGTGGGGATTACCCACCCAATCCATTGCGTTGCAGTGTTTCAAAATAAAAGTCTGAACATTTTGATTGGTTGCCGGCATGAGGACCAAAACATTAGAACATGTCACAAATGTCACAACAAAACAATCAACAAACAACTCTGTGAGGTTGTTGGTGTAGCAACAATTTTGGTCTACCTCAGATTTTGGCTGTGATTGCTTTCTAGCATGCCTGTGGTTTCCTTAATAGAATAATGTGTGAGTCACTGCTGCCTGCGTGTGTTTTAATGATTTCATACGACCCATTGTAAGCTATTGTCTGGGAACTGTCTGATGACCATGAATCCAGGTGTTGATAAATGATAAAAAAAACTCTCACGTCTAACACAAGACAACACTCCATTCATAGTTTTAGAACATTCTAATAGGCCATTCAGCTCTTACATCATAGTGGCCAAAAGGGGAAGGACTCTGTGTTTTGTGAAAGTATATAACGTATTGTAAACTGAAGAAGAAGGTACCTTTTCTCTGAGACCGCCTCAGGTTAAGGTGCAACTCTGTACTACACGTGTGATCTTCAATAAACTTCCACTTGTGCAATAGAAAACATCTCTCCTCTTCCTTGGAGCAGTCAATCAAAAGAACCGATTCTGATTCTAATTCTAACAAGTCTGAAACATCAGCCATGAATATCCGAGGAAGGCATCGATGCACGGCTTTCCTCTCCAATAGGTGGGTCTATATGGAGGGCGGATCGTGCCACATTCAAATGCAATACACACATCAGAATGCAATACACACATCGGAATGCAATACATGTGTAACACTAAATACAATGCAAAAATACGGCATATTTGTGCCAAAATGAAATCAATACAGCCGTATTGTATTTGGAGATGTGTGTATGACATTTGTCATGAGCACATTACATTTGGAGATGTGTGTATTACATTTGGTCATGAGCACATTACATTTGGAGATGTGTGTATTACATTTGGTCATGAGCACATTACATTTCGACATGAGCGCATGTGTATTACATTTCGACGTGAGTGCATTGTATTTGGACATCACGGTGCATTGCATTGTATTTCATTCTGACTTGAGTTTTTGGCACAGGGGGGGAGGAGCTGTAAGAGACTATAAAAACTGTAGGATCTGGGGCCTCATTAATAGAAAGTACTTTGGATCAAATTTGATCTTACCCGTGTCGTACTTAGAAAACCACGTCAACGTAGTGATTTATACAATTTCAATGTGAGTCAATTTGACCGTGGAAACGATCGTAGCTCTACGTCGGGTATTGACCTTGCGTACGCACATTACCTACTGGTTATGCAGAGTTATTACAGGCATGTGAGCCGCACTGCCTACTGTAATTCATGTTATCAGCCGAGAAAACGAGTTTAATTCAAGATTTAAAGGGAACTGATATTTATGATTGTATTTCAGTCTTTCTTTATATCCCTCCGGAGCTGTCTATCTCCCCTTCAACATGCCTAGTGCGTTCCACAACGGACCTTGCCCGGCCATGCGCTAAATTATATTGGATTTTCTCCGGTGTCTGGGAGTTCGCAGCCATGTTTTCAATGTCACCTGATAAGAATAAGACCATTATATTATGGGGTGCACATAACTTTTTGGGGCCAGTGCTCAGAGGAGCACCTAGGGATGCTGCTTGGTGCTCCCCGAGCTCGCGAGTCACGACCCGTCCCACAGGATGGATAAAAAAGGGATACATGGATAACTTATATTAGCAAAACGAAATGTATTCATGAATAAAGATGAACGAACAAATGATTGTGTGCAAAACAAAAGAAACAAATGCAAAATCAAATGACTGCTCTTTAAGCATGAAAGTCTGTCAGACTCCTTTAAACACAATGAAATCAACTGACATCTCTTTAACTGAATGTCTGTTCTTTACAGTTTTTCTCAATTGCTTTGGTGCATTTCTCTGATCAGAATTGAAATTCTCATAACTGTTAGTTCAACCTCCACAACATTTAGTCATTTGTGCACATCATAGTAGCAGTTTCTCATTCCTTCAAACAAATTGCAAATGCTTTTGGACATGCATCAATTGCTGTCATACAATTCTCTGCTGTTTTATAACATTATCATTTGCTTATGTCATGTCAGTCAAAATGAACTATACTTTTGGATGCTTAATAGTCACTCCCTATAAAACTAATAGTCCTCATTTCATTGCTTGAGTCATTACATCCCAAAAATTTGAACAAGTTGTCAAAAACAACTGTATAATGTGCCATTTGAACGGAACAGTGACAGAGTGAAGGAGATCCGTCACCAGTATGTACAGGTAAAACATTTATGTGTTCTATGCATACTCTAATGTTCAGTGCTGTAAACTGGTTACTTTGTGTAGTGCCATGCAGTACACTTACATGACAGTTCATACTGTACAAGTATGTTGTCCAAAATGCATTATGTTACACAGGAAAAGTTGTTATAGTTTCTCTCTCTCTCTCTATTCTGGGATAAAGCATGTACTGGAGCTGGAGGCTAGGGAACCGCTGCACACATTCATATATCTTGATGAGGCGGGTTTCAATCTGGCAAAAGGTAGAAGGCGTGGAAGAAATCGCATTGGACAGAGAGCAACCACTGATGTCCCAGGCCAACGAGGAGGGAATATTACCATGAGTACAGCCATCTCAGAAAACGGCGTCCTCACCCATATACCCTGTCTTGGTCCATACAACACACAACATCTGCTGACTTTTTTAGACACTCTTTACAGGGACATAATCCCTGAGAATGAGAGGGGTCTAAATGGAGACCATCTGAACAAGTTTGTTGTTGTATGTGATAATGTGCGTTTTCACCACTCAGATCTGGTCAGACAGTGGTTTGCAGCACATGAAAGGATGCTGGTGGAATATCTCCCTCCCTACTCCCCATTCCTGAATCCAATAGAGGAGTTTTTCTCTGCCTGGAGGTGGAAGGTATATGACCGGCATCCACATACCCAAATGGCCTTGCTAGCAGCCATGGATGCAGCATGTGATGACATCACAGCACAGTCCTGCAGAGGGTGTATTCGCCACTCAAGGAGGTACTTTCCTCGCTGCATTGCCAGGGAGGATATTCGCTGTGATGTTGATGAAAATATGTGGCCAGACAGACATGAACGTCTGGATGTGAATGAATAATTTACAGTACTGTGTATGTTGTATGTCCAATATGTACTGCAATATTGTTTAGTTGTGCACAGCTCTACCCAAAGGGTGTTTCTTATGTTTGTTGTAAATAAGTTTGTATTTTTCTTTTGCACAATGCTGTGAACAAATTAGAATTGCAAAGAGCATATGCAGTAAAAATGTGAAACATAACTATTCAGCGTCTTGTACTAATTTACCTCACTAAATACAGTAATGTGTAACCCACTGTAGATTTCAAATGGCCATGCAAATAGTGTATAGTACTGTCTTGAGCATGTTCAGGTAGTGTCACCAAGATCGGACTTTTTTGCATTGGAAAACACTTACAGAGTGAACTGTCATAATGAAAACATGACAAAGCCATTTGACTATCTTGTTCATAAACAATGGTGTCAGGACTTTTCATTTTGATGACACTGACACTTTCATTGACATGAATACTTGCTTTTGAGGAATGAACTATCCATTTTGAGCAAGTGGCACGCTTTTGCAGGTTAACAGCTAGGTTTTGCAGTTTGTACTAATTGTTCTGAGAAATGCACTAACTGTTGTGCAAATGTTAATAGTGATGTGAGAAATGCACCAAAGCGACTGAGAAAAACTGTAAACACACTGAAATAAACAGACATGCACTGCTCTGTTCTGTAAACACTGAAATCAACTTTTCAACAAAAAGTTACAGCCTAAGCATTTATTTATGCTACCAGCTTAATCATCATCATCACTGCTCTCTTGACTGCTGTTATCACTGTCCTCAATTTCAACCATGGTAGAGGATGTTGTAGGCTATCACTTTAAATAGCTCATTATTTTGATTGTGCAGTCTTTTTTTTCTTTTTCTAACAGAATTCCCAACCATATTCCCTGGGTCAGGGGTCGAGGTGCGATAATGAAGCTGTAAAACAAACGTCTGAACGTTTGAAAGCTTCAGAGAAAAGAAACGTGAAGTCCCTTAATGTTGTTTTTCCTTTTAGCGATGAGTCGTTCGGGACTGAATTTTCACGTGGCGGAGTGATAACCGTGCGATACGCGATACGCGGAATAAAAGTACGAGTTACGATACTTTCCGAATGTTTTCGTGAGGGGAGTCGCCGTGGTCGTCGTCGGTCGACTTAAGATCAGATAATGGTACGGAATTCACAAGCAATTATTTTCAGTCACTGTTAAGAGATAGAGGGATAAGACATGAGACATCGTGCCCCTTTTCACCTCATCAAAATGGCACAGCCGAGAGACAGTTTAGGACATTATTTGAAATGGGAAGGTGCCAATTACTAGAGAAGGGATTACCAAAGGTACTGTGGCCTTATGCTGTAAAAAATGCAGCTCACATCCGAAATAGATGCTACAACGAAAGGACCAACAATACCCCTTACTTCATGTTAACAGGACAGAAACCCAATCTGTCAAAAATGTGGGTGTTCGGTTCAGAGTGTTATGCGTATAAACACGATCATAAGAAGCTTGACCCCAGATGTGAAAAAGGGATATTTGTGGGGTACAGCAAAAACAGCCCGGCATACCTAGTATACAAACCACATACAGGAAAGGTATCAAAACACAGACTAGTAAAATTCATTAGAAAGAACAGTGCGGAACAACATACTCAAACTGATGAGGATGATACAGAACTCCAGACACATAATGGCAGAACATCTGGTAGTGAGAAGAACAGCACTCATGTGCCACTCCAACAGGGTGAAGAGAGCACAGGGAGTCAGGTTCTAGAGGGGAGTGATGAGACTGTAAATACAGATACAGACAACATGATGAAAACAATGCAGATTCACAACCTAGTCATAGTGAAAAGCATCGCTATCCAAAAAGAGACAAGAGGGCCCCACAATACTTAAACGACTACTCATCAGACTTTACAGATGAGGACGTAACCAATACAAGTGTTGATTATTGTTACAGGGCGGTATGTGGAGTCCCTCAAACCTATAGAGAAAGCCCTGAGGTCACCAGAGGCACCCAGATGGGAACGAGCGATGAATGAAGAGATCGACTCACTGAAAGAAAAGGACACTTTTGAGCTTACCTCTTTGCCTGGGGGCAGAAATACAGTGGGGGGAAGATGGGTTTATGCCATTAAAGAAAATGCTGAAAGGGGGAAAATATATAAAGCTAGATACGTTGCTAAGGGTTACAACCAAACAGAAGGCATAGACTACCATGAGACGTTTGCCCCAACAGCAAACCTTACTTCAGTACGGGCATTGATGCAGGTCGCAGTACAAGATGACCTCATTGTCCATCAGATGGACGTCAAAACAGCATACTTACATGCTCCTATAGAGGAGGACATATTCCTAGAACAACCTGAGGGTTTTGAAGAGATATCACAGACTGGGGAGAAGTTAGTATGTAAATTAAAGAAATCCCTTTACGGTCTGAAACAGTCTGGAAGAAACTGGTACAAACTCCTAAATGATAATCTAGAGAAAGACAACTTTACCAGAAATCTATCTGATCACTGTGTATATAGAAAAGAGGTAGAAGATGAGACGATTATCGTACTCATCTGGGTTGATGATTTAATAATCGCTGCTAGCAGTAACAAACTTCTGAACAGTTTCAAAGAAAACATGAAATCCCGGTTTAATATGAAGGATCTGGGAAAAATATCATCTTTCCTGGGCATTCAGTTTGAGCAAAAGGGAGAGGAAATCAAAATGAATCAGAAAACATACATCCAAAAAATGCTTGATAGATTTGGAATGTCAAACTGTAAACCTAGATATACACCATGTGAACTAAAAGTGGAAGGTGACCGAAACGAGGAGAGTGACAAAGTTAATCCCAAAGAATACCGGGAGATTATAGGCAGTTTGATCTATGCTATGACTTGTACCCGACCAGATATTAGCTGGATAGTTAGTAAACTATCACAAACACTGGCAAACCCAAAACAGAGAACCTAGTAGCTGCTAAACATGTTTTGAGATACCTAAAAGGGACTATGAGTTGTGCTTTAAGAAATCTGATGAAGACTTAAGTCTTATAGCTTATAGTGATTCTGATTGGGCATCTTCTGTGGAAGATAGACGTAGTACTACAGGGTACTGTTTTAGCCTGACAAAACAAGGCCCTGCTATATCTTGGAAGTCAAAGAAACAACCCACTGTAGCACTCTCGACATGTGAGGCTGAATACGTCAGTCTAGCCACCACTACTCAGGAAAGCATGTATCTAACTCAACTATTAAACGGCATGGATAATAGAGTCTACAGTTGTACAAAGATTTATGAAGACAACCAGGGAGCCATCGCACTAAGTAAGAACCCAGTGAACAGACAGAGGTCCAAACACATTGATGTAAAATATGACTTTATTCGTGATGCACTCAGTGAAGGAAAAATAGAGATTGTTTACTGCCCATCAGAAGACATGGCTGCAGATATACTTACAAAGCTAGTAGTTACGTTTAAGTTCAGAAAATTCAAGAGTTTTTTCTTTGGAAACTAATATGGGTATCATCACTTTCGCAAACTGCAAACACAACAAAAATATAATGTACAACAACTGACAAATCAACTGGAATAGTCTTTGTTAGCAGAGTAGACCTAATGTTAACAGAATGGACTTAAACCCTTTGTCTATCTGTGCAGCGGTAAGGTGAATAATTCTAGCAGCTCAAATGGATTGTACTGTCCAGACAGTTGTCTTGTTTAGTCATTCAACTAGGCATTATTTATTCAATGGAGAAAGACATGGAACACAATGCAATTGTGATAATAAATGTGTTCTTTGTTACTTTCAAACCCTGTGTCCCTCCCCAGTTACACTACTTGAACATGAATTTTGCCCTTCGTTCCTTCAGGCCTGCAAATCTCTCAATGACTTTCTGGTTAAAGTCTGTCATTTCAATCACCAGTGTCTTCTCCATTGACATCATGGCCAATGCATTCAGCCTGTCCTCTGTCATGGTGTTCCGGAGAAAGGTTTTGATCCTTTTCAAGGTCGAGAAGCACCTCTCTGCCTCCGCCGTGGTCATGGGTGTGGTTATGAGGATCTTTAGGAGAGTGACAGTCTCTGAAAACACTTCTCCAAGATTGTTCTCCATAAAAAGCTGGAAGAGGTCCACAGCACCACGACAGGCTCTGAACTCCTCCTTGCTGTAGAGGAGATTGAGCTCGGTCTTCAGCTGGCTTCCACTGAGCATTGGGTAGGCCTTCAAGGTGCTGTTCAGTGCATCCTCCGGAAAGGCCCCCTTGTACTCTTCAAACCTGTCCCCCTGCAGCAAGGTGGCACTGACCAGGTGGTTTGTGAAGGAGAAGCGCTCCTTGGCGTGTCCAAGTATGGTATCACAGACCTACAGAGAGAAGAAGAATTTAAAAATAATAAATAATAATATGTACCCTGTTCTTTTTTCATGCTAGTGTTTTGGGAGTTCTAGCATTCTAGCGTTGAAAGGTTAAAGGTCCCATAGGGGGTAGTGGTGGTCTAGTGGATAGTGAGTTGGACTTGGGATCAGAAGGTTGTGAGTTCAAATCCCGCCTGAAGCCACAC
This sequence comes from Nansenia antarctica, assembly GCF_963989245.1. NCBI lineage: Eukaryota > Metazoa > Chordata > Actinopteri > Argentiniformes > Microstomatidae > Nansenia > Nansenia antarctica. Next base: position 37,727,623 of record NC_137677.1, on the reverse strand, counting down.
CACTACTAGTGTGCCCTTGGGTAAGGCACTTAGCCCTCAGTTACTCCAGGGGGAATGTCCCTGTAATTCGTAATTGTAAGTCGCTTTGGATAAAAGTGTCTGCTAAATGGCAAAAATTAAAATTAATTAAAATTAATTAATTAAATTAAATAAATTAATTAATTAAATATCCTTTGAAAACAGTTTATTGTTTTTGTACTCAGAGGGCTTATGCCAACTAGGGCTGCAACGATTAGTCGACATAATCGACGACGTCGATCATAAAAACTCGTCGACGTGGAATGTTAGTGTCGACTAATCGTACATTTAATTTAAAAATAAAAAAAACGTTTTTTTTTTTTTTAGCTTGTTATTTAGAAAGGTAACATTAACATGAAACATGAAATTATATTAAACTAAGATAATGCGACGGTTATCTTAATTTTTCAAACCTGCTCATTACAGAAAATGTAAACAACATTTCTATCATCGCTTGCGCATTCAGGCCGACGAGGCAATCAGAAACATGTCAGAGTCACGTGCTACCAAGCGGACCAATCACGTGCAGTGCGGTCTGCGTTGTTCTGCGTAGCACTATAGCCCCTTTTTGAGATTCTGGGGAAGGTGCGCGTCGTCAGTGTGACGCAGAAGCATAAATCCGTTTATTATTTATTTTGTTTCATTGAAACAAAGATTGATTATTGTATGTATTAAATGTTTTGGAAGGTCCAAATTCAAATATTTCATGAGTCATTATTTGAATTTGCAATGGGAACGTATGTTAAGCCAGAGAGACTGGACAACAGGGTGACATTCACAGGTGTGCAGACTTGAGAAGGTGAGGTACAATGCACTGGAGCCCGCGGCCACACGACTAATCGCGACTAACCGGAAAAATAATCGACAGATTAGTCGACTACCAAAATAATCGTTAGTTGCAGCCCTAATGCCAACACTGTGAAAATCAGAAATCTGTACCTATTACAGTATTTCCATAATTTCCTAATTCATATTTCTCCATATTTTAATAACGCAGGGTATTTGCAACATAGCAATTACCAGGAAGTGAATTAATATATAAAATAATATATGGGACCTTTAATGTTAAAACTATACTGAGCACAGTTCCCTCTCCAAAATGTCAAATATAGTACTTTTCTGTTTTTAATAGCCCCTTATTGTAAATGATGCCTCAGGATCAACATTATTTTTAGTCACATTTCTCAAAATTGTGTGCCTTCATTTTATTTAAACGAAGGCCTCCGGTGTAACATGGACTGTGACTGATTCTACAACATCAACTCACCTCTGCTGCAATCCTTTCATGGTCCTCTAGACTGAGTGCCCGACGTCTCTTTGTTGGCTGAGACCCAGCGCTGCTTTGCTCAACCATGGCATGGAGAGAATTTCTGCGAGGACAAAGAATTAAAAATAAGAATAAAACAGAGATAAGACAGAAAGTGAATAATAATAATAATAATAATAATAATAATAATAGATTAGATTCAACTTTGTCATTGCACAGAGTACAGGTACTGAGACAACAAAATGCACACACACACGTTAATAATAATCATAATAAAAATAATCATATTAGGAATACCCATACCTGATCTTTTGTATGTCCTGCTGGAACTGCTGGATGCACTGCTGGATATGGACTGAATCTATCTTCTTCTTCTGCAGCTTGGCATAGAGGAAGTCCACATGTGGCATGATGTGGTGAAAAAGTTCCAGAAAGAACTTAAAATCCTGATTCTCCAGTAGCATAGCGAAGGCTCCTGCTTCTCTGACGGTGTTGGGGTCAAAGTTATCTGAGTCTCGTATGCGTTCAAAACAGCGAAT
>NC_137677.1:37573299-37720799 GCF_963989245.1 Nansenia antarctica | reverse complement strand
CCCCCGGCTTCAAACTGCCTTGGAGGAAAAGAGGCCTGGTTGTGCCTGAGCCTCCGACAGGCTTTTCTGTTGGTTCCTAGATGTTGTCAGCGACTCTCCTCTGGGTCGTGAGTCAGTCCCCCTCTGTTTGGTCTGAACATACCCCGACCCTGTGGTAAAATCACCCAACATGACAGGCGGTTTCGGACTGGAAGGTGGTTTTCCTCCTGCGTCCGAGAAGGGTTTGACTAATCTGTTTAATAAAAAACCTGACTGACAATATCTGACTGCCTAAAACTCTTCAATGTCTCCTCCTTTTTCTGGACCACAAGACTAGCACACTCAAGTACACAGCTGGCACACTCAACACTAGTAGACAGTTAGTACACTCACAGCTAACACACTCACAGCTAGCACACTCAACACTACTAGTACACAGTCAGTACACTCACAGCTAGCACACTCAACACTAGTCAGGGGTGCAAACTGGTCATGGTCCAAAAAGGTGACACTTTTTCTTTTGCCCGAAAACAAGACCACTTATTTATTTTTTATTTTATTTATTTTTCTGATTTTATCCCTTTTTTCACCCAATTTAGTATCCAATTGCACCCAACCTAGTATCCAATTATCCCCTGCCTATTGCGTAGGATCCGCCGCACGACCCCGTGGCCGGCAGCCCCAGAGGAGAAAGCCAGGCAGACTAGCTGTCTGGCTCCTCGAGCCCAACACCGTTATTCCGGCACCCTGGGGGCGGTGTTGCGCGACGGATCCTTGTCCGGAAATAGTCCTATACCCCCCTTGGGAGCGGCCGCTCAATATGCCGCTCCCTGTGGGCCCCGGCCATATCCGGGTCTGGCGAGACTGGGATTCGATCCCAGTCCCCGGTGGGCAGCTTGCACCAGAGACTAGGGGTGTAACGGATCACCTAACTCACGGATCGGATCGGGTCACGGTTTTTGAGTCACGGATCGGATCATTTTTCGGATCAACACAAAACATTTTTGTTTTTATAAAAACTGCTTTTTCCTTGAATTCTGTAAAAACACCACTTTTACTATGTGACAAAAACCAACAACATTCAAGATGTCAAAACTGGTAATATATATATATATATATATATACATACATATATATACATATATATAATATATATAACATATTCTACACTCAAACATTACATAATTATACTGAAATACACTCAATTTAAATGATAGGAGAGAGGGAGGAGGCGCCTGGTTGCAGCAGTGAATCACTGGGCTCTTTAAAGCAGATGAATAAACATGTTTTATGCCACTTTTAACTAAATAATAAAGTGAACCCTTATTTTGAACATGGTATGAAAAAAATGCCTACATTATCAGAAGTTGTCGAGCTACCTTTTTCGTGCCTCCCGTCATAGTTGACAGAGAAGCCAAAGTGCTCCCATACATGGGATTTAAATGACGAGGGAGGGATTTCGAGTTGTTCTCCGCCGAACAACGTAACTAGCACTCGCCATGATACACCTGGGCCGCGTTCGTAAATTCGCTTTGAGAGCGCCGGAGCGCACACTGGGTCCGACGTCATAAAGCGACCAAGTAATTTGATTGGACAAGAGGCGTTCCTTGAACGCTGATCAGATTCCAGAGCGGATTTACGAACGCAGCCTTGTTGTTGTGGATTCCCAGCTTCACGTGTAGTGAGCAAACAACGGATTATTTTTCTTTCGCATTATCAACCTATCATTGCGCTTTAGAGTAAAACAAAGCAAGCAACTGTCGCGTCTATCTTTTCATGACAACTCTACATTGTGATTTACAAGAGATATTAAGTAATATTATTACTTGTTAACATTTTGCAATTGATCCGCGGTACACATGCATTCCGAACCGCGGAGGGCGATCCGAACGGATCACGGAATTTCCGTGATCCGTTACACCCCTACCAGAGACTGATGCTTAGACCGCTGCGCCACCGCGGGGTTAAACAAGACCACTTTTAAGATCATTTAAGACCTATTGAGCAAGTATTGGTATTAGATTTGTTGATTTGTTCGATTACATTCGTTGATTCTTTTCATTAGCAATGCTGGGTGATCTGTTCTGTTGCATATAGAACAATGATAATGTAAGTTAGCCTACTCTATCAATTTCTTGATTAATTTCCATTGCTTCTCAACACAATACTAGATATAATAGCATAAATAACAGAATAAACTCATGTAACAGAGTTGGGAATGTATGTTTAGTTGTGGTGAATGTAGATGAGTTTCGCCGTGCTTGAGCAGCCCTGGTTGTTGTTGGAGCCCCCCTTTGGAGTTTGGGTGTACTGCAGGTCTGCGCGTTCTTTTGTCCTTCTGTTGTTGCCGTACTTACGATGGTACCAGAACATGGCTGCCATCTTAATGGGTATGTGTGTGATGTAAAATGCTCCTCGTGTTTTGTTGTTTGTGTGGAGAATCTTGTAATGTAGGGTGAAAATGTTGGTGTAGTACTGTGCTGTTTGTTTTTACATGTATTGTGATGATGTGAAACAGAACATTTATTGTATGTTATTTTGAACGCGCAGATTCACAAGAGTTGCAGACCAGAGAAGAATTGTGTTTTATATGTCTTCTCTGCAGGTATGTTGCTCCACATGTTGTTTGTAATTGTTATTTGTAATGTTTGAGGGAAATTTGTGTTCTTTCTGTAAACAAATTATCCTGATGTGAAATATACATACACGGTGAGACAACCAGAACATGGCTGCCATCTTAATGGATTCACAAGAGTTGCAGACCAGAGAAGAATTGTGTTTTATATGTCTTCTCTGCAGGTCAATAAAAAGCATTGGTTAAAAGAAGGTTGCCTGTTTGACCATCGTTACACTCACACACTTACGTACACTCAAAAGTGTCAAGGTTCAAGCTTATTTGCATAGCCTACATACTGAGATATATGACACACACACACACACACACTTCTCACAGGTGGGCCACACACACACACACACACAGGGGGGGGCACAAAATATAGATCCGGCGATTATCGTATCGTGGCCTCTTGTCTTATCGTTTCACATGGCAAAATATCGGGGGGTTTTGGCGGCAGCTTAACCAATGTCACGCGAGCAATAAGTGTGCATGTTTTTTTTTTACATGTCTCATCCGCACGCGTCGTATTCCCATGCAGTGGGTCTGACTCTGGCGACAATAATACATTTTCCGGTCGGACTTTTTAAATAAAAATTAAATCGATTCTACGCAAGTTATTTTGAAAGTCTCATCCTGCGTCTGATCCTGATGTTATAGAAGTACCGTAGCAGCAGGGTAGAAGTGAGGTAAAGGGGGACGCGAGACAGTCTAGGAATGCGTTCGTAAATTCGCTCTGAGAGCGCCGGAGGGCACACTGGTCTCAACGTCATAAAGGGACCAAGTAATTGGATTGGACAAGAGGCATTACATAAATTTAAATTTTAGATTTTGCCATTTAGCAGACACTTTTAATCCAAAGCGACTTACAATTACGAATTACAGGGACATTCCCCCTGGAGTAACTGAGGGCTAAGTGCCTTACTCAAGGGCACACTAGTAGTGGTGTGGTTTCAGGCGGGATTTGAACTCACAACCTTCCGATCACAAGTCCAACTCACTATCCACTAGACCACCACTACCCCATTACATGACTGCTGATCAGATTTCCAGCGGGAATTTACGATCTAGGACTAAACCTCTCGCAGGCTCATTTTTTTCATAACACGAAACTTGAAGTCGTAAAGTACCCACTCGATATAATAAACAACAGTTTAACGATCACTTAACTTACAATGTGTGGATTGGATTCACTATTCTCGTTTGCCATAGGCTACTGGTAAGGGATACTTTTGCTAATACTCTCGTGTTTGGGGCTGTATGATCATCTAATTAGGTGTAGTTATGTGTTACTACACAGTAAATCTTGCAGTGTTAAAGTAACACTTAAAGAGTTACATTTAACACTATTCCGGAGTGTATATGGTCCTACTCCAAATTGGATTTAAACTGACTCTTTCCCTAGTGTTAACATTTTAGAGTTAAATTAACTCTAAATAGAGTAAAAAAGTAACACTGGTGTACACTGTTTTGTGTTTAAACTTAACACTACAGGTTAATTAGCTCTGTGGAGTGTTAATATCACTACCAGTAGTGTTGATAATTCACTCTTCTGTGATAACAAATCAACTCTGATTGAGTTAAATTCCTATGCTCATTAACACTGCATTGAGTTATTAAACGTTAACACTGGAGGGTCAGTTGACTCAGATAAGTGTTGATTTTACACACTGCTGTGTTGATAATTTACTCTCTTACAGTGAAAAACCAACTCTGATAGAGTAGAATTTTAACATCAATTAACACTGCATGGTGTCAAAGAAACTTGCCACTATTTGTTAAATAAAATCTGTGTGGTGTTATTTTTACACTTAATTTAAAAGTCTAATTACAAATATTCCATGAAGTGAGTAAAAATGACAACTTAACACAAATTAATGCATTCAACAACTTTATTTTCAGCTCCCAACCATGTGAGCCCAAAATATCAAAAGATGGAGAATATACCATCATATACAAATTCACATCAAATGCACTGTGGGGGACATGGCACATTCAAGCCTGCAGGTAGAGCTAAGGCAAGGCAAGGCAAGTTTATTTGTATAGCACATTTCATACAACAGGGGCAATTCAAAGTGCTTTACATGCATTATTTTAAAATACAGCAAGAGGAGCATAAGAAAATAAAAATTACAATGAATAAAAGCAAATATAAGAAGTAAATAGATAAAACATTTAAAAAGACAATAGTTAATGGAAAAAAGACATTGATAGAAGTGTTTGTGTTTAATCATAACTGGTGCAAAACATGACGGTTTTTAGCTTAGATTTAAATATTTTAAGGGTTTGGGCCTGTTTGATTTCTTCAGGGAGTTTGTTCCAGGAGCATGCAGCAGCATGACTGAAAGCTGCTGCACCGTGTTTTGTTTTTACTCTTGGAATTATTAGCTGATTTGTCTCAGCTGACCTTAGGGACCTTGCGGGAATATAGGGTGGGAGGAGATCTGATATGTATTTTGGTCCAAGACCATTTTGTGATTTGTATGTAATTAGGAGGATTTTGAATTCAATTCTCTGAGAGACTGGTAGCCAGTGCAGGGATCTCAGGATTGGTGTAATGTGTTCAAATTTCTTTGTTTTTGTTAGGACCCTAGCAGCGGCGTTTTGGATGAGCTGCAAAGCTAAGCTTTAGTGGAGTGGGGATGATGGAATGATTGGCAGCAGGTGTCGCCAGTCAAACCATCATCCACATGACTATTTCACCTGTGTGTGTTTGTCCCTCTTGGCAGGGAATGAGACAGGAATCCGGAGAGCAGGCAGAGGAACGAGCGACAGCAACGTAGAGCCGAAAGGGCGAAACATCGGGCGCTAAGAAATGTGTTCACACTGGATGTAGCTGTGTGTTTGGTACTTTTTCTGGTTTTAGGAAACATTTAAACACTAAACACACTGAGAATTTTGACCAACAGGTTGACACTGATGTTCCTTTAAGCAGTGTAGAAGAGGGGGTGACAGATGGTCTAGTTGAGACGTCGACATCTTATCTTTTAAGAAAGTCCAATAAGAGCACCATAGATACTGTATATGTGCCACTGCTGTCGCACAACTCAAAGCAGGTGGATTAAGTCAGTCTAGTGTAATGAGTTTTGTGTCATCCATGGAAGAAGTATTTTTTGATATTCATAGTCAGGCTAAAGATGCAGCTTTACAGTGCGTATCCTCACAGGACACAGATAGTAAAGAAAAAATAGAACAATCCTTTAAAAATGTGGAAAACCCATTCACACCTTTAAATTCTGAAGCTAAAAGAAATAAACACTTGAAAGAAAAATGGGGAAGTGTTGTACCTATTGAAAAGGTGCTTGGCACAATATTTGACAGTAGAAGAAACAGAACTACAAGAACATATGACCAGGTTATTGTAACTGATAAGTTTGCATATGTTCCCATTTTGGAAACACTTAAGAACATTTTTCAAAATCCAGAACTTGCAGACATGTTCAAGCCCAGGCACATTCACAAGGAAGGTGTGTATGCAGATTTAAGAGATGCCACCTATTTGAAAGAAAGTCCCCTATTTTCTGTAGAAAAAGATGCCTTGCAGATTCAGCTGTTTTATGACAACTTTGAAACGGCAAATCCCTTGTGCTCTAAAAAGGGCTTACATAAATTAGGTGCTATATATTTTACATTAAGACATTTCCCCCCAATCTTTAATTCCTCTTTGATTAATATAAAATTGTGTGCTCTTTTCCATGCGCAGGACATCAAGCGTTATGGGTTTAATTCCATACTTGAGCCCCTTGTCCATGATCTTAAAATACTGGAAAGAGAGGGACTTCAAATTCCCATGTTTAAACACGTGATTCATGGTACCTTAGTTCAGGTCACTGGAGATAATCTTGGTTTGGCTTTGTGGAATCATTTGGGGCTCGCTATTGTTGTCGTTTCTGTCTGCTTGAGAAACATTGTTTTCAATCTGTGTTCTGTGAGGACGATCCGAAAGTTGTACTAAGAACTGTTGAGATGCACGCACAGCACTGTCAAACTATTCAAACAGATCCTACACTATCTCATGTATATGGTGTGAAACACAGTTGTCTGTTGAATTCACTTCAGTATTTCAACACGGCCAATAATTTTTCTGTAGACATAATGCATGATATTCTAGAGGGGGTTGGTCAGTTTGAAGTGAAACTTGTTCTGCAGTACAAACCCTTGCCAGACCACGCCCGCGCCGGCACGGGCAATCACGTGCCTATTTTCCAGAGTCCATAGAATCGAAACGTACGCACCTAAAGTGCTCCGGGCAGCTGTTCCTGAAGCTCCAGGCATGAGTCTCTAACATACTTTTGTGTGACGTCAATAGACCAAGGGAAACCGTGTTAAAAAACTATTTTAATTTTGACGCGTAAATCATATTATTTTGTGCCTTTACGCGCAGTTTCTATAGCAGGCGTTGCATGTTTTTGATTATCTCTGGCATATTTCGTCCTATTTTGATCCGGTAAAAATGGCTAGAATCGACTGTGTCCCACCTGAGCCAATGGGAGAACGAATACAGCGTCACGTGACCAGAAATTGTTTGAAATCTGACGCGCTGGATACATGCGGTTGTAGAGAGACGAGGAGACGAGAGATAGAGCGAGATATATAGAGAGATATAGATAGCGAGATATAGAGAGACTAGGAGAGATAGTTATAGTTATATTTTATTCTAGCTAGATTAGTTTTGATTACCGTATATATTTGTGTTTTAGAATCGTTTTGTTTTGTTTGTAGCGTTGTAGCGTAGCCTTGAAAAATGGAGGACGGTGATGTGCGTCCGCGTCGAACACTATGTGTTCCTCGAGCGCTCCAGTTCTGCGTCCAAGAGGTTCAAATGGATGTCTTACTGTCTGAAAGTGAGGATGAACAACATGAACAACATGAATATGAATCGGATGACCCAGATTTTGACCCTCGTCATAGGTAAGAAAGACACGTGTTTGTTTACTTAGCTAGCTACACTTACAATGCCATGGTCGAGTAGTGCTGAGTTTAGTTGCTTTTTGTTGCTTTTGAATTGGTGATGTGTGTATGTCAGAAGTCTGACTTGTAACCTTGTATTTTCCTGTCTATCTTCACAGTGATTCTTCATTCAACTTCAGGGAGCCTGACAATGAGCCTTCAACTAGCACTGGGAGGGGAAGAGGGAGGGGGAAGGGTGGCAAGCCTGCAAGCACTGGCAGTCCTACTGTTACTAACAGGAGGTAAGCAAAAACAAGATGTAGCTATTGATAGGTTTTATACATTACACAGTGTGCACACTTTATAATGTGTGAAACTGAAAGAATTGTTGTTCTCAATATATACATATTTATTTTCATGTCACTTTCTATCTGCAGCTCTGAGTCATACGGTGAGTCAGTTTTACTCCGTTTGCAAATGTTGTAAATTCTCCTTTCTCTTTTTTTGTCATACAGCACACCTTCAACAGCTGCAAAGGGGAAGCGCAAGCGCCAGACAGACAGGGCAGTGTCTCCGCAAGGCCAAGCCGCTATAATTAGACATTGTGCGCTCTGTGCTGCGGGCTAACGATCTTGTAACTTCGCAAACAATAGCAGCAATTAAATAAAAATGCTTTAAAAAAAAGTTTAGTTTATGTTCAACTGGAAAAGGTAGTGAGCACAGAATTTCGTGTTTTGACTCTTCTAAAATTGCCTTTTAAAAAAGCCTGGAGCAGGAGAGAAGAGTGGAGCAGCAGAGAAAAGAGTAGCAGGAGAGAAGAGTGGAGGAGAGAAGAGTGGAGGAGAGAAGAGTGGAGGAGAGAAGGGTGGAGGAGAGAAGAGTGGAGCAGCAGAGAAGAGAGGAGAGAGGAGTGGAGCAGCAGAGAAGAGAGGAGGAGAGAAGAGTGGAGCAGCAGAGAAGAGTGGAGGAGAGAAGAGTGGAGGAGAGAAGAGTGGAGCAGCAGAGAAGAGTGGAGGAGAGAAGAGTGGAGGAGAGAAGAGTGGAGGAGAGAAGAGTAGAGGAGAGAAGAGTGGAGCCGCAGAGAAGCAGGGAGACAAAGGAAAACACAGACTCTCAGGCTGGGACCCTAAATGGGCAGAGAACAGGAAGTTCCCATGGCTGTACAACACTAACCATGGTGAGTATACTATTTACACCATATCATGCACTTTTAATTCTTCAGAATATTTCAGTGCAATATGACCAATAGGGTGCATCAAAATAAACAATTCTACCATACTGATCTGTTCAGGTGCTAAAAGTGTTCCATGTCAAGTTGTTATAAGACATGCTAAATATTTTTGCAATACGTGATGATCTACAGGCACATCAGCTTTTATGGCTAAAGGGGGTAACCAGAGCCCACTGAAGGGAGCCGTCATTGATGATGCATTTTAACCTTTATTTTGTTTAATTTCTATCTGTCCCTTAATATCACTGTCATCACCATCACACTGTGTATAATGCACTGTACAACTTCCATTTCTACATTCAACATGTTTATTTTGTAACCTGAGGTGGTAACCATGGTAACCATGGTATCAATGCTGTGAGGCAAAAAGGCTGCAATCTTGATCTCAAGAAAACTGAGGTAATCTCTTTATTCTTTGTGTTGGCCGCACGAGATGTTTTATTTCTTATTTTACAGAGGTCGCATCGTCATTTGGATGTTGGATGGCATGGCAGGGTTTCGCAGGGGGGAATGTAGCGGGTATGCTGCGCCTTTAAGACGAGCTCACATGAACGCGCAGGAGTGCTTGAAAGGTGAACAGTTAGTTGGAACGAGCAACGTGAACGGAGCGGTAACAGTGTGGGCTGTTTACAAGTTTAAAAGTTTTGATGAGAAGATATTATCGAGTGGTCATACAAAGTGACACGCTTTAAATCAGTAACGCGGTTACGTTTGTGTTTTTTTCGTTTCCTTTGATAGTGCGAGTGCCGAAGTCGGGCTTCATTGAACTGAAATTGACGTTTGCTATTAGCTGGAGCTACATGGCGATGTTGGTGTTCGTTGCCCTGCCAGCCATCAGACATCCTTGACGTGCGATCTCTGCTGTATGGGTAATCTCTGCACCACACCTTGCCATTAACACTGACCAACCACGCATACCGTCGCAGACGAACAGAACTGTGAACTGAACGGACTAACGCTCGCACGCGCACACACACACACACCCCGCACTGGAAGTGCACACACACAACTGTTAACAACGCCCACTGAACTGAACTGAACAGCAACGCGCTGGTAACTAACACCTGCAGAACACGCACGCACACACACACGCATACACAAACCCACACTGGAAGAAAAGGACTGCTCATTCAGACTGATATGTTGTTAAATGTCAATGTTAAAGTAAGAGTTGAATCAACTCAACGACTCTGCAGCCAACATGTTGGACACCATGTTACTGAGGACGTCTGGGAAGGGGCCGATGGACAGAAGGAAAGATGACAGCGGGAGCACAGCCTCAGCCCCAGCCCAGAGGAGTCACTGCTACCACCACTGTCCTGAGGGCTCCACCAACAACACCTGCAGGACTGATGGTTATTGTTTCACCATGGTGGAGGAGGAGGAGGGTGGAGTCCCTGTGCTCACCTCAGGATGTCTGGGGCAAGTGGGCTCCGAGTTCCAGTGGAAATGCGCGTCAGAGGAGGGCTCTGGAGTGTTGTACAGACCAGGACTTCTGCAATAAAGACCAGCATCCTACTCTGCCACCGTTGAGGACCCCTGACGCCTGTCTGTCTGACCCCTGCACCAACGGCGGCACGTGCGCGGAGCAGGGGGGGCGTGCACGCTGCCTGTGTCTGCCCAGCTACGGAGGAGACTTCTGTCAGACAGATGTGGAGCAGTGTGAGGGGGGGTGGGAGAAGTTCCAGGGGGGGTGTTACAGACACTTCCCTCAGCGTCTGAGTTGGGAGGCGGCCGAGCAGCACTGTCGGCAGGCGGGGGCTCACCTGGTCTCCTTGACGACGCCCGAGGAGCAGGACTTCATCAACGCTAACTACAGGGAGTATCAGTGGACGGGACTGAACGACAAAACCATAGAAGGAGACTTCAGATGGTCCGACGGCCTCCCGCTGCTGTATGAGAACTGGTACCGTGGTCAGCCAGACAGCTACTTCCTGTCTGGGGAGGAGGACTGTGTGGTGATGGTGTGGCACGACGCTGGGCGCTGGAGCGACGTACCCTGCAACTATCACCTGCCCTACACCTGCAAGAAGACCACCTCCTCCTGCGGACCGCCCGCCAAGGTTCCAAACGCGTGGGCGTTCGGGAAGCCCCGCCCCCGCTACGAGACGGGCTCTGTGATTCGCTACTACTGCGCAAAACAATCAAAAGAAATGTAGACACGCACAAGCTTTTTATAGCCATTTGCCTGCTTTTATCTGGAGATATTCATCAGTGCCCTGGTCCGGTTAATGCGAATGAGGAAGTCAACAACCTGGTGGAGTGGAGAGAGAGGGGAGACAGGGTCGTGTATTTTTTGTTGGTCGCTTATGGATTTATGTACGTCACATTGATTGTTTTATATTCAATAAATGCCTTAACCGTACCTTTTTATCTCAAGCGAATTGTTTTTAGCGCGTCACACAACTTCACCCAAACCCTGCTCGCATCTCTCAGCAACTTGGATTTTTGGCTAAATCTAGTCGCTACATTTGTCAACAAAAAAGCCACATCTCAAGGAACAACATCATATGGCACATTGGATCAAGGATTTTATGATTTTATGGAAAGAGATCGGATAGCACGGACTCGGAGCCCCGCCAACAATTTCAAACACAAGCCAGGAGCAGCCGCAGTCAAAACCAATCACAGAGGCACGGATTCCTCTGCACACAGGAGGACGTGACGTGACGACGCCGCGGAAAATGGCCGCTTGAACTTGAGGCTCCGCACCGTTGCCATTATACTACTTTAATTTATTGCCACAAGTGATATTATTATATTATTATTACGAACCACCAGACCTAATATTAACTGGACCTATAAGCAAAATGCCAAACACACGCAAGACTCAACAACAATCAGGGTCTAAGGCTGATGCTAACATGCGGACCGAACAGTCCTCTCCAACCACCACGGACCCCGTAGCAACAGAGCTTATATCTAATGCTGCGATTTTCGAGCTCATCCAAAAACTGTCTGAGGACCAAACAAAGCATTTCACGGATATTCGTAAAGAGCTGTCGGAGACACGAAGTGCCGTGGCTGCAGTTGAAGAGAAGCTAGCCAACATACTTACCCGGGTGACCAGTGCTGAGGCTCGGCTGGATGTGCTGGAGGAAGCAGAGACAGAGCGCCGTAACAGCCCGCTGGCTCCGGCATCGGACATCGAGAGGCTGCACGCAAAATTGGTGGAATTCGAAGACAGGGACAGACGGGTAAACCTACGCATCTATGGCTTTCCTGAGGGTTCCGAGGAGAATGACGCCATATCTTTCCTGAAGGCTACACTGCCGGAGATCCTCCATGCTGACTTCGCGGGAGGCCTGGATTTGGAGCGAGCCCACAGGTCGCTAGCCCCACTAAAACCTGGGACTCCGCCGAGACCTATGGTGGTCCGCTTCCTGAGGTTCCAACAGAAAGAGCGCGTGAGACACCTCGCCAGGGGAATCGGAGATGTCCGCTGGCAGGACCACAAGATTAGTTTCTATCAGGATTTCTCCAAGGCTACGCAGGATCGCCGACACTCTTTCCTAGACTGCAAACGTTTGCTTCACTCGGCAAAGATTCAACATGCAACATTCAACATAACATGCTATCTGTATGGCCAGTGAGCTTTTGTATTTGTTTTACTCCTCCCCCGGCTGAGTACTGAACTTATTTTGGTAAGTCAATATGTATACTGCTGCTATTTCTTTATTGTATAATATGTCTAGTCAATGTTTTGTGTACGGTTAAACTGGGGAGGAGGTGGCTGTGGATGTCTTTCTACCCAGACAGCATCCCAGGACTCGCTCTAAGTATATTACCTCTGTACTGTCTGGTCTGGGTCACATTTCATGAGTCTATCAGTTTAATTTAACCTAACTTTAGACTCTCTCTCTCTCTCCTCTCCGGCCGCGCATCACCGGTACACGACAGGTTCAGCTGAGGCGAAAGTAACGAATTATAAAATTAAAGACGATTTTCCCCCTCAACTCTTTCATTAAACAACCATGGCTGACACCACACCTACCGAGAAGACAGCGAAGCAGGAGGAGTCAGCAGAGACATCAGAGGTGTCTGGAGAGAAACTCTTTAGTGAGACCATAAAGATCCTGCATCAAAGTCTGCCCTCCAACATGGCTCAGAACCTGTCGGTGCCCCTGGCGTTTGAGGCCCTGCTGCACCTGGCCGAAGAGAAGAATTTGGAGCTTGTCCAGGTGGATGACATGTCTGACATCGTCATCAAGCAAGGCCACTGAGAGGGGATGGATGACAGACCCAGCCTGAACCAGCAGACACAGTGTTTTAAAGTGTTTTAAAGTTTTATAGTGTTTTAAAGTATTTTATAAGTGTTTTATCCAAATCAACTTCAATATTGGGGAGATGTTTTACGCACTGAATCTACTCGTAGGCTTTGACGATCCATGATGGAGGCTCTGGTTGTCTGTTTGTCATGTGGAATGGCACTTGTTGTCTATTGGTATACCATATACGTCTTCAGTGCATGCTTGTTAGTTGTAAAGTTTTTCCATAAACCTGTTATGTCTTTGGAACATCTAAGATTAAATAGAAGAACATTTTATTCTACCATAAGTGATTAACTTAATAGAAGCAAGTCAATAACATGTATTGATTGGGACATTTAATTTGTAACAGTTACCTCAAAGT
Organism: Nansenia antarctica; assembly: GCF_963989245.1. NCBI lineage: Eukaryota > Metazoa > Chordata > Actinopteri > Argentiniformes > Microstomatidae > Nansenia > Nansenia antarctica. The sequence goes on along the minus strand of NC_137677.1, from coordinate 37,707,453 downwards.
TGAAAATACATTTGATATGTCTGAGAATAAGAACTGTTTGCCAGAGGTATGGCAAAGCTGTGATGAAAGGACATCAGCATATTTAAATAGATCTCGTCATCACTTTTAAATGTGTCCTGTTTCAACTTTTGTCCAAATAGCAGTACAAAATGGAGTGTCACTAATAAATAAATAAAAACATAGTTAAAAAATTGTTTAACCTAACTTTGTTGCGCCGTTACCACAATATCTGTCGCTTGATATCATTGTTTATTTGATTCGTATTCCTTTGCCTCTAGGCGCCTTCAGTTATCTACCGTAGTGTATGGACATGCTGAAAGCATGGGTGTATAGGTGTGATGAGTGGGGATATGATGTGCGTGGACGTGTATGTGCGAGTGTATCAGTGCAGGTCGGTATATGGATGTGCCAGTGTATGGATGCACAGACGACTGAACGAAACATTACTATCTGCTGTTCTACTATTACTGTCTGTCTGATTTGGCCTGATGTTACTCTCAGTTGTGTTGTGCTGTATTGTGTTGGAGGACGCATAAAGACAAGTGTTGATTACACAAAATTAGGCTACTTAAGGGGGACTACGGGAGTGCCTGGATGGGTGCACATTGTGTGCATGCACATCCATGGATGAAATATATATTATTTAATTGTAATTTTATTTCTTTCCCCCTTTTTCTTCGTTTTTCGTTTCTTGTTATTTTCATCCAAATATCCTTGTATCCTCACTATCCTCCTCATAACTAAAATCTGATAGACCTATTGACTGTGTTTTGTTGGTTCATAATGTGATTGCAAATGTCTAGTAGGAAACTGTTGTAGATATTAGATATCACCTGCCAGTGTTTCCTGCAGGAATTTTTACATTGGTGGCGGGTAGCCTTTTTCCCCCGCGTGCACGCGCATGAAACGCGCACGCGCGCTCAAAACAACGACGTAATTTCAGCCAAAACTTGAGGATGGCCCAAAAAAATAAATAAATATACAGAATATAAACTTGTGACTGACAGTAGCTGTCAACGAGATTGCCCTCCGCCCCTCTCTCTCTCTCTCTCCTCTCTCTCGCTGCTGCGCCATTGACATTCTCAGGGGGGTGCGTTCGTAAACTCACTCCGCTCACTCGCTGGGGTCCAACGTCACAGACGCACCGAGTCATCTGATTGGACGAGAGGCGTTCCACGAGTGCCGGTTAGAATCCCCAGAGCGTGTCTACGAACGCAGCCGCAACATTCTGATTCTAACGCGAGCAGTTGGCAGTTTGGCTTTGAAAGGTTCAAACTTTACAACATTTGTGTCTAAGACTCGTCCGAGTTCGTTCAAGTACAGTTTTTTGGGGGGAGAAAGCTACGTTTTGACGTTTTTGGGGGTCTTTTCTGGAGCGACCTAAACCACCAGAACTACAAAAGTAGCTTGTAGACTAGACGCAGCCTAGATGTATTCGACCAATCACAAAACAGTTTTGCAAGCGCGTCGCTTCGCGCTTGTGGGTGTGTCTAGCGCTGTGAAGGTCCGTTTTTTTTTTGTTGAGAAATCTGAATGGTGGCGGAGGAAATTCATTTGTGGCGGCCCGCCACGAATAAATGCATATAGAGGAAACACTGCCTGCTCTTAATGGCTGGTGATGGTGCTGCCTCTTTTGGGCGGCCAATTTCCTGATTCTAAGTTAACTGTCCGAATGTGGACTTATCAGGAACGTCGAGGAGCAATTTTCCTCCTCACTTTTCTCTTTTTGGTTTGTTTTTTGCTTGTTCTTTTTGTTGAGTTAGGGTTTTTCTGTTTTGGGGAATGCCTTCCTAGGGATCCAGGCTACCTTATCCTATTTGCTGAGGTGATTATGATTTATATTTTTACACTAACTAACCTATGACCAGTCTCAATCTAATTTCCATCAATGCTAGAGGTCTCAATATCCCACACAAAAGGACTACTGTTTTAGATTTTTTGCACAAGAAAAACATTGATTTCGCTATGGTTCAGGAATCACACCTTCTCCGCAAAGATGTTGGCCGTTTTGCAAATAAGTTCTATCACCCCATTGCTTTTTCTTCTTCACTTACCAAAACCAAAGGTGTGATTGTAGTCTGTAAGCGCAAACTAAAACTTGACATTATTGGCTCTTGGGCGGACAAGGAGGGAGAGCAACCACAAGGAAGTCCCGCACTGCTCCGTACAACCACAAGGAAATCCCGCACTGCCCTGTGGTGTGCCCTACAGATGAGCCTTCCCAAATCCACCATTGAGAAGCTGGACGAGCAAGGAGACAGTGAGTGCACTTCTGATGATAGCAGCCCCCGGGAGAAGGCCCAATGCCCTCACCATACAGTTGACATGGGACACATTGCTGAAAGCAAGAACAGTGAGGAGAATCTTGGATGCATTGATGTGTGTGGATGAAGTGCATCATTACACTACCGGTCAAACGTTTTTGAAAAAAAAAAAAAAATTGGCGTTGGCAATTGCTAAGATACGGATAGATGGGCAGAATATTACATTGATCTCGGCTTACGCCCCGAACAACTTTGACCCTGGTTTTTATGACCTTTTAACCAAAATCATCTTAGACCTGGCGGGCTTTCGCCTGGTCCTGGGGGCGGATTTCAATGCGGTTTGGGATAACAACATTGATAGAACAGGCGAAACTCAGAGCAGGGACCAACGTCTCGCCTCTGATGCTTTACGCCAGTGGGCAGCCCACACTGGCATGGCTGATATCTGGCGCCTGGTGAACCCTTCCATAAAAGATTATTCTTTTTTCTCGGGCAGATACATATACATACTTCTCAAGGATAGATTTTCTATTCGCGTCTAAAGACTTATTCCAAAATGTTCAAAACGCTTTTTATATGGCAGTTACATGGTCCGATCACAAACCTATATGCTGTTCGGTTTTCATAAGGGTTCAACCCCCCAGAGGGCGATTCAATTCCTCGCTCTTGCGTGATGAAACATACAAATCTCAATTTGAGAACAACTTAAATGAGTTTTTAGGGTTCAATAAGAACTCGGTATCTGACCCGAGAATTTTGTGGGAGGCAGTGAAGGGCTTTATTAGAAGTAATACCACCCTATATGCATCAACCCCAAAAAAGGAACGTACAGCTAAACTAGAAGCGCTTGAAATGAAATATGCTGCTCTGGATGCGACTCTACAATGCTGCTATAGCGATGCTGCTGCTTTAGAAAAAGTATTAATTAAAAAAGAAATTAACTCCCTTTTAAGACGCAGCTCTGAATTTCTCATGCACAAGACAAGGCAGAATTACTACTTTCACTCTGCCAGACCCAGCCACCTGCTAGCTATGAGACTTCGAGCTAATGAACATTTTGCTGACATTTTCAGCGTTAAATCCATAGATGGCACTGTTCTGACCGATCCCAAGAGCGTAAATGCAGCTTTTGTCTCTTTTTACAAGCAGCTGTACAGATCAGAGATTGGCTTTGATAAAGCTGCATGTGAAAGCTTTCTGTCTAATGTCCATATGAAGCACATCACTGACAGTGAAACTGAAAGTTTAAATGCATCTATTACACAAGATGAATTGATGGAAGCAGCGTCAGATATGTGCAAGGGCAAATCGCCAGGTCCAGATGGCATTCCACCAGAGTTCTACCTTACTTTTTGGTCCTTGCTTAGCCCTCTGCTCACAGAGATGATATTGCATTCAGTTAAAGAAGGCTCTTTCTCAAGAGATGTTAACACTGCTCTAATATCCTTGCTGCTTAAAAAAGACAAAGACCCAGCAGAATGTGCCAATTACAGGCCCTTGTCCCTCCTGAATGCGGATCTTAAACTTTACGCCAAGGTGCTGGCGCGGCGCCTTCAGGGTCACATGATGAAACTAGTCCATTGCGATCAGACGGGTTTTATTAAATCCAGATTAGCCTCAGATAATGTAAGAAGGCTCCTACATATCATAGATGGTGCCCAAAATGTACTTACTCCAGCTGCAGTCCTTTCGCTGGATGCAATGAAGGCCTTCGATCGCTTAGAATGGCCCTTTTTATGGGCAGTCGTAGGAGCAATGGGCTTCGGTACCCCTTTTATTGATATGATTAAGGTGTTATACACTAATCCATCAGCTATGGTAATTACAGGCAAGAACTGCTCCCCCCTCTTCCCTATATCTAGAGGCTTCAGGCAGGGCTGCCCATTGAGCCCACTGCTCTTTGTGCTCTCTCTTGAGCCGTTGGCGAACACCATCCGTCAGTCACCCATGCTATCCGATCTCTATCAATGGAACACATCATCACATCTCTTTATATGCCGATGATATATTAGTCTATACGGATAATGCCATACAATGCATCCCACAAATTCTATCTATTCTCGAGCAATACGGTAAACTATCTGGCCTCAAAATAAACTGGCAGAAATCTGCTCTGCTACCTTTGAATCAAGCAATAACCAATGCCCATGCCCCTCTATCCATTCCAGTTGTCAAGAATTTTACAAACTTGGGGATAGAGATTTTCCCTTCAACTCTTACAATAGCTAAACACAACTATGGTAACACATTAGACAAAATCATACTTGATCTGAATAGATGGTCCTCACTGCCTAATTCACTTCGTAGCCGAGTTTCAATAGTTAAGATGAACATTTTACCCAGAGTAAATATTTTTAGCTCAATGCTACCTCTCCCTCCACCAACTCAGTACTGGAGTAAGCTAAAAACGGCTGTAACAATTTCTATGGCGAGGCAAACGACCGCGTATTAAGTTCTCTACAATGCAGCGAGACAGGAAAGACGGCGGTCTCTCCCTTCCAAATTTTAAACACTATTACTGGGCCTTTACACTTAGACCTCTGCTAACTTGGATACAACCTGAGGCTTTGGTGTCATGGCGGGCCCTGGAGGAGAGTCTGGTGCGTCCTCACTCACTCCAAGAGCTTCTGTACTCGAACATTCCCATCACTCACTGTCGCCGGAAATTTGGTCCCATAGTGTCCCAACTGATTTCGACATGGAGGGCAGTAGAGAAACTGAGTGGTTGCCCCTTTGCATGGAATCCTTGCTCTCCATTGTTTAATAATGCCAGACTGCTGATTGGTGGCCATCCTATTCAGTTCTCTCGATGGAAAGAGAAAGGTGTCCAAACACTGGGAGACATCTACGGAAATGAGGGTTTACTTACTTTTCAAGAGCTATGCATAAAATTTGGTTTGCCATGTTCTTCTTTTTTCTTTTATTTACAATTGAGAGCTGCTCTGAAAGCCAGTGGAGTCTCTCTGCAAACTCCTCTCACACCACATCCATTGCACAAAGTCCTTTACAGCACTGATGGCTCTAGTGGCCTGATTTCTAATCTCTATCATTTTATTTCTAAACACGCTTACACACCCCTGGCTTTGGATACTATATGGAGGGCCGACATCCCAGAACTAGATTCAGCCTTTGATTGGGATAAGGTCTGGTCCAACATACTGTTAGCATCTAGAAATCCTGACCACCAGCAAATTCATTACAACTTCATACATAGAGTTTACCTGACACCCAAGAAATGTTTCTTGATGAAAATTAACACACATCCTACTTGCACCTTGTGCGCTAACAAGGCCTATGGCACCTACATGCACATGGTCTGGGAGTGTCCTCCAGTGGCTAGTTTCTGGGAGATGGTGGCCTCTAACCTCTCTGAGCTATTTGAGACTAATGTGCCTTACTCCCCAACGCTCAACTGGCTCGTCTGCAGCAGGAGAACACCATCCTCCGGGATGCATTGAACCAGAAGAGCAAAGAGAATGCGGAGCTGGCCAAGCTGAACAAGGAGCTGGAAGAGAAGAGCGAGAGTCCTCTTCCTGCGCCGTCGCCACTGCGGCCCGCCCGCCCGGTCCGTGCTAGGAAGCAACGTAAACATTACGACGCTCAGTCCGGCTGCTATCGATGACTTACTTTGACTTCCAAAAATCTTTTCTTTTTTTTTTTTTTTTAAAGAAAGAGTCTCAACGTCTCAAAGTCTCAAAAAGTCTCAAAGTCAAAGTCAAAATCAAAGTCAAAGTCATTGCACTTATCTTAAACAATCTATCCAATGTGGGCCTACCTCTGATCAAGAAGCGAGGCTTACTAGCCGGAATTACAGCAGCTAAAAAGTTAATTGCCACACATTGGAAGCCTCCCCATACACATTCTCGGAGAGTCTGGGTCCTAACTTACCTAGACATAGTCTACTTAGAGCTATCAACAGCCCGGATGCACGGGGCAAAACAGCCAATACTGGAGATGTGGAACTCAATTTCGTTGAGCTTCAAAAGCTTAGTATAACCACTTGATGTAGCGAATAGCCTGGATCCCGGGTGGGGGGGTGGGAGGTCGTCATTTTAATTTTGTTGTGGTTTATTTTTGGTTCTTGTTTTATTTTACTGTGCCGTGTTGTATGTGTCGTTATTGTTTATAATGTACCTGTCTTGTTGTCGAGTTGTAAAAAAAAAAAAAATTTGGATCACAAAAAAATAAAATAACTGGCGGATCTACTGGAGAGCAATAACACCTTCTCTCAGGTAAGCACGGTAAACAGTGAACCTGCTGGTTTTACTTGTGACATCCTTACTGATCCGTCTCCACCTCTTTGCTGTCCGGGGGTTGCATCGAGGGTCGGGAGAGACGATGCCAGGCGGACCGAGCGTGGCGCATTGGGAGAAGGAGTTGGTGTGGCGGGGATCGGTACCAGACGCAGGGGTGGCTTCGGGCGGAGTGCGGGGGCGGCGGCCACCGACGTACTTGTCGCGGAGAGTCGAGATCCGTTCTGTACGGCCCACAGTGCTTGCAGAAGCAACATTAACCCTGTTTTTAAAAGACTGTTAATCACTCTCAGGTGATCTGGGACCCACGGCTCAAACCCAGGGGTATTTTTGGAGTCCATATGTGACGTGACGTCATCGAACTGCGAAGTGGGCGCAAACTGCAAAGGCTTCAATTTTGCGTACAACGATTTTTATTCGAAAAAATCTGATTTGTGATTTGGTACACTTTTTTTGTGCTTTGGTCGACATGACGTGACGTGCAATATTGGTGTGAAGTGTTTGTGAAGTGTGCCCATATATTTTTATTTTTATTAGATGTGCTTTGGTCGACATGACGTGACGTGCAATATTGGTGTGAAGTGTTTGTGAAGTGTGCCCATATATTTTTATTTTTATTAGATGTGCTTTGGTCGACATGACGTGACGTGCAATATTGGTGTGAAGTGTTTATGAAGTGTGCCCATATTTTTATTTTTATTAGATGTGCTTTGGTCGACATGACGTGACGTGCAATATTGGTGTGAAGTGTTTGTGAAGTGTGCCTATATTCTGTGTATGACACAATATTTACAGTGATATCTTTATCCTACCTATGCTTGTGTACTGTAAAATAAATTCTGATTCTGATTGAATACTTTTTTGTATGATTAAAAGACTAACTATAACAGTTACAACAACCATAAATAATAATAAGCTGGGTAATTAGCTTAGGTAATACCGTTATAGCTGTATAACTATAGCTGTCTGACCCAGTGACCAGTATTGACAGCTGATAGCTGTCAAGCTAGAGGGGGAGTGGTTGGGGGTGGGGTTGACCAGCCCATTGTTACCGCCCATTACCTGCCTGTGTGAAGGTGTGAAAAAGTCCAAAATCTTTGAAGGCCGTTTCCTCAGGATTTAGTTTTCAGGGTTAACAAGTTTCAAATACTCATGTTGTCTTACATTTTTTCCCGATGTCTATGTATGACACATCATTTGAAAGCTTACAATCTGTAGTTTAAGCATATGTAAAAAACAGAAAAATGACTTTGCCCCCTCCTTGGTCATTCCACCAGATCGCGTCACATATTTCCTAAAAGACACATGAGGAACTGTCGTTCGGGGTTTAGTTTCCGCCTGTGAGCGTTTTTTGACGCGCGTCTTACCATAGCCTGTGTTTTAGCCTGGTCGCGAGCAGGCTAATTATATCTGACTCAGAAGGAGCTCAACCAAGCAGCGAATTATTTGAGCCACATTGATGGCACCGAACGCAAGCTAACATTTTCGAGGCTTAGAACTTTATCGAGCTTCGTGGAATACCCCCCTGGTATGTACCAATGAAATGTTAATGCACGAGCACGCTGTGATGTGTCTGCAGACGAAGTCCGCACGGGAACGTACCGGCAGCTCTTCCACCCGGAGCAGCTGATCACCGGTAAGGAGGATGCCGCTAACAACTACACCCGAGTGGGTGATATTATATATTATATATATCAGTCTGTGATATTGCATATCATATATATCAGTCTGTGATATTGCATCCAAATGAAGAAAAACGTGTGTGCGCGTTTTTTCAAAGGGGAAATCTTAGCCGAACTGCTGTGCTGAACCATGTGGCCTAAACTGAGGAGAGAATGGGAAGACCACAAATACTACTGGCTCTGTCATGGTGAAGTCGTAGATGATAACTTGGAAACTGAAGATGAAGAGAGGGAGGAGAATAGGCCTCAGAACCAGCCTGTTGAAGAAGAGGAGGATTGGGAAGCAGAGATTATTGCTTGTGGTAAACTACCATACTGCCTACGGGAAGAAAAGTTATCCTTACAGAAGGATTAGCGCCTGTGTGCGTCTTGAAGTTCGTCTTTCACGCTAGAAACTAAAGTCGCCGGTTCGTTTTTTTTTGTGGGGGGGGGGAAATAACCGATGAAAAAACGCTTTAAAAAGTAGGTGGATTTAACAAAGAGAAACCTTTTATTGATCCTGCTTAGCTAACAACCAAAACGTCAGTTGTTGTTGATGTATAGCTAAGCTAGAAGGCTAGCATAGCAGGTTAGCCCACACACACCGCTGAAAGGGAAACACAATGATGCTGATCCTGCCAGGCTGTTGCGTGTGATCTCCCTCACTGGCACGACTGTTTTTTAAAACTATGAACCCCTGCAGCCAGTCGTAGGCCTATCTCACAATGGAGTTGTACTGGTACATAGTGGTCATCATATTCATCATCATAAAGATCTTCTTCTACGTGTGCTGGTATCGCTCGAGACAGAGACAGCTGGCCGCGTACCTAAGCAACCCTCGAAATGCCCAGATAGTCATCGTTGGAGGAAGGGCCTACCTGCATCAGATGTGTGAGAGACAGAATACGTCCATCTGGCCCAGTTGGTACGGTGTTCAGGACGAGGTCTCTGTGGGGGAGCCCTCCCCCACTCTCCCTGCGGCTGCCTCCTTCTCTCACCTGGACATGCCTCCCCCCTACGAGGCTGTCTCCGGTCACAACCAACTGTCACACTGAGAGGACAGAACCCAGATAGACCAATCCCCTGACGCCCCCCCACCCCACTCGCTTTTCCAGGTGCTGCCTTCCTCCCTTGAATCTCAGTGATCGCTGCCAGAACATGTTCTCTCCAACCAAGAGAGCAGATACTTTTTTTTTGTGTGTGTGTGTTTCTAGGTTTTAAAACCAAGTTGTTTTCTACTTTCTACTGTTTTGAGAAGTGCAGGTTTGTGAATATATAATAACAGATATTATCATGGAGCTTATGAAGCCCCAGGACCACTCTCTTCCCCTGCTAACAGGTAAAATAAGAGAGGGGGAGGGGGAGGGTAATATGCAACAGCCAGTAGGGCAGCGGACAGGAGATCGATCTCCGATGATGGCCTTTTACTGCTGTAGCCAGTCCAGTGCTACCCCACCACACATCACCATCACACTTGATTCGCTAAAAACACTCTCCCAGAACTGACGGTGGTTTAAGACATGTGTTTCTAGTGTCTAACTGAATCACCTTGGAGATTGAAAGGGGTAATGGCAATAACAATGTTACATTTCTGAGCAAAAATTGCCTTGATTAAACTATTGTTGGAGTTGTGTAGTAGTAGTAGTAGTGGTGTTGGTGGTTGATGATGATGACTACCCAATCAAACTAAAGAGGTCTCTAACAGCTTCAGTCCCCCCATAGCTTCACACTCTCTTCACTCTTGTCTATGGCTGTTATAAGTCAGCCATTTTGTGTATTTCCTCATTTTATGTCATGTCATGTCTGCTCATTAAAGATGAGATATTGTTTTGATTGCTATTGCGTCAATTGCATTTCAGATAACCCCCCATTGTAACATGGCAGGCTATGTATCCCAAATGATCTGGTTCCCACATGTGTTAAGTGGATGAGCTAATATGTTAGAGAAATGTGTACAGATGTCCCTGAGGAGTAAACAGAGAGACACGATGAATTGAGAATCAAGGACCCCAATTGAAAAGACCACTGACCGCGAGGGAACGCGGGCGCACACTGGCTGCCGCTCCTCTCCTCTTTGACGAATATAACGATTTAATCTAGCGTTATTAATTGTGCCTTTTTACGTGGCATTTATATCTTATGCAGATATCTTATGCATTTCTGCGTGTTCTGAATTTGAAATACAAGTTGGATTACGACGGATTTACCTACCTGCTGCCTTCTCCTCTCACACCGGCAACTAGCAGGTCAATCTCGGCCATTACTCGGCCACTACCCGGACACCCCCTCCTCTGTCCAGCGCTGCCACTGGGAGGTATACTCCGGGACAGCCTCTCAGCTGTTCCTGGTGCGGTTAGGCCTCGTTGCCTGGGACCGCTGCCTCCACAGCTAGTTGTTAGCTAGCCAGCCAACCTGCGACTGGGAGTCCTCGGCTAAACGGCTAGCGGCTAGCACCTGACATTCACTCTCCCGGCATGATGCTGAAGTATTCCATCACGCAACTGCTGAATCTCAACAACTGCACCACTCCAACGTGCATTCCAGACATCCACAAACTTGGACTTCTACGCCGACCCCGCTACATTCACAGAAGCTCACGCCGAAAGTTTGTCTATTACCAGCCTGGCAACTTCATCACATCTATCTGGTCAACGGAGCGCACTGTCGCACGTCTGCCGCGTCATCGGAACACCGTCGCACCTGAAACTAGTAGCACACCGCTACACACCAAGCAGGACAGAAAACATGGAGTGGATTTCAGTCTGCTTCGGACTCTACAAAGATCTATCACCTCATCCAATGTTAAAATTGAACTCTTTAATGCACAATCTATCAACAATAAATCCTCCTTCATACAAGATCACATCATGGAAAAAGGATTAGACATCATGTGCCTTACCGAAACTTGGCACCAGCCTGAGGTTTATTCCGCTCTAAATGAAGCCTGTCCTCCTGGTTACAGCTATTTGGAGAAAGCTCGCAGTACTGGTCGCGGTGGTGGCCTTGCTGTTATACACCGACAGGAACTGGAGCTGTCCCCCGTCCCTCTGCCCACACAGTCCTCATTCGAGTGCCTTGCATTTAAATGTAAGCCCCCTTTCCCCATGTCCATACTCCTCATTTACCGGCCCCCCAAAGCTAACTCAGCATTCATCTCAGAGATGCACGACCTTCTCTCTACACTTTGCTCAACCTCTACAAACATCATAATCATTGGAGATATGAACATTCATGTTGACACCCCCTCCTGTCACCCTGCAGCTGAGTTCCTTCAACTTTTGGATTGCCTCAACCTCCGACAGCATGTTGATGTCCCCACACACTCTAGGGGACACACACTCGACCTGGTCATCACAAACTCTGCCCCCATTACCAACCTACAGGTCTACGATCTGGGTGTGTCTGACCACAAGACCATCTCAATAGAACTGTTGTTCCCCTCCCCCCACACCAAGCCTAAGCGGCAAATCCACTTCAGGAACCTTAAAAACATCAATCCAGACGCCCTGACCCTGGACCTCCAACATCTCTCCTCTGGCTCTGATAATCTCCCTTCAGTCACTGAGTCAGTGGACTTCTACAACCAGTCCCTGCGCAGTCTCCTGGACCTCCACGCCCCTCTTAAATCCCGAACAGTGTCCTTCTCGCACTCAGCCCCATGGTACACCTGCGAACTGCGGAAGATGAAGACGGCTGGGCGTGTCCTCGAGCGGCGTCTCAAGGCCTCGGGACTGACTGTTCATAAACAGGCCTACAGAGAACATCAAAAGGCCTACGCTAAATCCCTCAGAGATGCTCGCTCACAGTTCTACTCTAACATCATCAACAATAGCCCTGGCAACTCTAAGCAACTCTTCACCACCATAAATCACCTTCTCAAGTCACAAACTCTCTCACACTCAGAAGCCACAGAGGAGAGGTGCAACAACTTCATCACTTTTTTCAGAACAAAAGTTGACAACATCCGCTCTCTCCTCTCCAGCTCTGTCGTCCTAAATGTCCCGACTGCCGACCCACAGCCTGGGATTGCCCAACCTCTCTCCTGTTTTTCGGCCATCACACAGCGAGAGGTTGAGGACATCATTAGGACGATGAAGCCTTCCACCTGCGCCCTGGACCCCTTCCCCACAGCCCTGGTGAAGTCCAATCTCTCCGCAATAAGTCCTCTCATCACCAAGATCATCAACCACTCCCTCCAGACCGGCCATGTCTCATCTGCGCTGAAAACTGCTGTCATCAGACCACTCCTCAAGAAACCCACCTTAGACCCAGAAGTCCTCGCCAACCACAGGCCCATCTCCAACCTTCCTTTTTTATCCAAGGTACTAGAGAGAGTAGTTGCTGCTCAACTTAAGGATCACCTCAATCAAAACCACCTCCTTGAGTTCTTTCAGTCCGGCTTCCGCCCTGGCCACAGCACGGAAACGGCTCTGGTCAGGGTCACCAACGACCTCCTGATGACAGCAGATACTGGCTCCCCATCCCTCCTCATTCTCCTGGATTTAACAGCAGCTTTCGACACCGTGGACCACAACATCCTCCTTCACCGTCTGCACTCCACCATTGGCCTCTCTGACACTGTCCACAACTGGTTCACCTCATACCTCACTGGCAGAACTGAGCACGTCACCCTGGGAAAGGCGAAATCCCACACCCACAACGTCACCTGCGGTGTCCCCCAAGGCTCGGTGCTGGGCCCCACCCTGTTCACACTATACATGCTCCCCCTTGGCTGTGTCATCCGCAGGCATGGAATGTCATTTCATTGCTATGCGGATGACACACAGCTCTACCTCAGAGTCAACCCCACCTCCTCTGCACCCCTGCCACTATCCACACTAACCACCTGCCTGGAGGAGATAGAGGCGTGGATGAAGCTCAACTTCCTACAACTAAACAGCTCCAAGACCGAGGCCATCCTAGTCGGCACACCACACCAGGTCCGGTCATCCACCATCACCAGCATCACCTTCTCTGGCCAGAACATTCCCCTCTCCTCATCTGTTACCAACCTGGGTGTCAAAATGGACCCTCACCTCACCTACGAGACCCACATTAAACATATTTCCAAAACAGCTTTTTTTCACTTAAGGAACATTGCCAAACTCCGTCCTGCACTCACTCTGGCAGATGCAGAGAAGCTCATCCACGCCTTTGTCTCCTCCAGACTGGACTACTGCAACGCACTCCTCATCGGGATTCCTAGCAGCTGCCACCAGAAACTTCAATACATCCAGAACAGCGCTGCTAGGATCCTGATGAGGGTGCGCAAATATGATCACATCACCCCCATCCTCAAATCACTTCACTGGCTCCCCGTCTCCCTCAGAATTGAATTCAAGGTCTCCCTCCTCACCCACCAGTGCATCCATGGAACTGCCCCCCCCTACCTCAAGGAACTCCTCCATACCCCTCAGACCTCCTCACGCACCCTCCGTTCTACTGGCACCAACCTCCTCAAGACCCCCAGGACCAAGCTCCGCACAATGGGAGATCGGGCCTTCTGCTCGGCTGCTCCCAGGCTGTGGAATGCTCTCCCTGACCACCTAAGGGCACCACAGTCTGTGGATGCTTTTAAACGGGGCCTTAAAACCCACCTTTTTAATAGAGCCTTTTTTTAGCCTTTTAATTGAATGTTTTTATTGCTTTATCTACTGTGTTGTAAGCACTCTGAGATTTTATATGTAAAGTGCTTTTATAAATAAAATGCATTATTATTATTATTATTATTAAATAAGCCAGTGGCTTTCTTGGGTTTTTATCCTGTTAGTTGACCTTGTATGTAATATGTACTTTCATGTACCTACTTCTGCAAATCTTCTAATAAAGTCTTCAATCAATCAATCAATCATCCTCGAAGTTCAGTATGTACCAATTTCAAAGCGAAGTGGGCGCAAACTGCAAAGGCTTCAATTTTGCGTTCAACGATTTTTATTCGAAAAAATCTGATTTCGTTTTTTTGTCACCAGACACAAGTTAAGGTTTTGAACTACCCACTCGTTATTTTTTCGAGCAGTTTTACGATAGTTAAATACGTGTACTTAATCAACAAAATAAGCTTATTTTTCGCCTGAATGCTTCTGAGAACTTGGGGGCGGGAACGTGAGCCCAGCTAACAACAACAATCGGTGTGAATGGCTGTGAGCTCAATCGACGTAGCCAATAGCTGGGCGAGGGGGAGGGATAAAAAGCCACATGTTGGTCTGTTTACTGTATTGTGCTGCATTGTGTTTGACTGCAAGATGGAATCGCAAATGCTCGCCGATGAGATCAACAGAATTTCTGCTGCCGGTACAAGGATCGACAATGGAGAATTGATGACCTCGTTCATTGCTGACTACATGCACGGAGGCAATTCAGATCCTCTGTCCTCCTCGGATTCCGATAGTGAAGAAGAAGACTCGCTTCAACCACGATCTGAGATAGCTGATCTCGCCGAAGATTGGTCTGACGAGAATGTTGAAAATGAGTTTACCGAGCAAGACTCCGAATTGGACAAAATCAAACGATTTGAGTGCAAATGCCAGCGTAGACGCACAGACAATGCTCGACCGAGAATCTCTTGCAGCAAAAGACTGTCTTCTGAACTGATCTACGAGACACGGTTGAATACAGCATCTTTGGATGCAGAGAACAAAGACTTGCTGGTTATGGGTGCTGTCTTGACGTCTATGAATCGTTCCGTTATGACTCAAGGTCTCAAAAAACTGCCTAAAAAACGCAAGTTATCCAGGGTATCATACTCCATTCAGGGGACGAACGTCTGCCGTGACACCTACTGCTTCGTATTGGGGTAAGCTCTTTAAAATGTATACGTTCTGTTACTGTTAGTAGTTAAAATGACCTAGTATGTATCGTGGCGTTAGCCATGCTAGCTAGCAGACATCAGCTATTTCTACTGTGCTGTTATTTATACGTTCTGTTACTGTTAGTAGTTAAAATGACCTAGTATGTATCGTGGCGTTAGCCATGCTAGCTAGCAGACATCAGCTATTTCTACTGTGCTGTTATTTATACGTTCTGTTACTGTTAGTAGTTAAAATGACCTAGTATGTATGATTTGATGGCACCGAACGCAAGCTAACATTTTCGAGGCTTAGAACTTTATCGAGGCTTAGAACTTTATCGAGCTTCGTGGAATACCCCCCTGGTATGTACCAATGAAATGTTAATGCACGAGCACGCTGTGATGTGTCTGCAGACGAAGTCCGCACGGGAACGTACCGGCAGCTCTTCCACCCGGAGCAGCTGATCACCGGTAAGGAGGATGCCGCTAACAACTACGCCCGAGTGGGTGATATTATATATTATATATATCAGTCTGTGATATTGCATATCATATATATCAGTCTGTGATATTGCATCCAAATGAAGAAAAACGTGTGTGCGCGTTTTTTCAAAGGGGAAATCTTAGCCAAACTGCTGTGCTAAACCATGTGGCCTAAACTGAGGAGAGAATGGGAAGACCACAAATACTACTGGCTCTGTCATGGTGAAGTCGTAGATGATAACTTGGAAACTGAAGATGAAGAGAGGGAGGAGAATAGGCCTCAGAACCAGCCTGTTGAAGAAGAGGAGGATTGGGAAGCAGAGATTATTGCTTGTGGTAAACTACCATACTGCCTACGGGAAGAAAAGTTATCCTCGAAGTTCAGTATGTACCAATTTCAAAGCGAAGTGGGCGCAAACTGCAAAGGCTTCAATTTTGCGTTCAACGATTTTTATTCGAAAATATCTGATTTCGTTTTTTTGTCACCAGACACAAGTTAAGGTTTTGAACTACCCACTCGTTATTTTTTCGAGCAGTTTTACGATAGTTAAATACGTGTACTTAATCAACAAAATAAGCTTATTTTTCGCCTGAATGCTTCTGAGAACTTGGGGGCGGGAACGTGAGCCCAGCTAACAACAACAATCGGTGTGAATGGCTGTGAGCTCAATCGACGTAGCCAATAGCTGGGCGAGGGGGAGGGATAAAAAGCCACATGTTGGTCTGTTTACTGTATTGTGCTGCATTGTGTTTGACTGCAAGATGGAATCGCAAATGCTCGCCGATGAGATCAACAGAATTTCTGCTGCCGGTACAAGGATCGACAATGGAGAATTGATGACCTCGTTCATTGCTGACTACATGCACGGAGGCAATTCAGATCCTCTGTCCTCCTCGGATTCCGATAGCGAAGAAGAAGACTCGCTTCAACCACGATCTGAGATAGCTGATCTCGCCGAAGATTGGTCTGACGAGAATGTTGAAAATGAGTTTACCGAGCAAGACTCCGAATTGGACAAAATCAAACGATTTGAGTGCAAATGCCAGCGTAGACGCACAGACAATGCTCGACCGAGAATCTCTTGCAGCAAAAGACTGTCTTCTGAACTGATCTACGAGACGCGGTTGAATACAGCATCTTTGGATGCAGAGAACAAAGACTTGCTGGTTATGGGTGCTGTCTTGACGTCTATGAATCGTTCCGTTATGACTCAAGGTCTCAAAAAACTGCCTAAAAAACGCAAGTTATCCAGGGTATCATACTCCATTCAGGGGACGAACGTCTGCCGTGACACCTACTGCTTCGTATTGGGGTAAGCTCTTTAAAATGTATACGTTCTGTTACTGTTAGTAGTTAAAATGACCTAGTATGTATCGTGGCGTTAGCCATGCTAGCTAGCAGACATCAGCTATTTCTACTGTGCTGTTATTTATACGTTCTGTTACTGTTAGTAGTTAAAATGACCTAGTATGTATGATTTGATGGCACCGAACGCAAGCTAACATTTTCGAGGCTTAGAACTTTATCGAGGCTTAGAACTTTATCGAGCTTCGTGGAATACCCCCCTGGTATGTACCAATGAAATGTTAATGCACGAGCACGCTGTGATGTGTCTGCAGACGAAGTCCGCACGGGAACGTACCGGCAGCTCTTCCACCCGGAGCAGCTGATCACCGGTAAGGAGGATGCCGCTAACAACTACGCCCGAGTGGGTGATATTATATATTATATATATCAGTCTGTGATATTGCATATCATATATATCAGTCTGTGATATTGCATCCAAATGAAGAAAAACGTGTGTGCGCGTTTTTTCAAAGGGGAAATCTTAGCCGAACTGCTGTGCTGAACCATGTGGCCTAAACTGAGGAGAGAATGGGAAGACCACAAATACTACTGGCTCTGTCATGGTGAAGTCGTAGATGATAACTTGGAAACTGAAGATGAAGAGAGGGAGGAGAATAGGCCTCAGAACCAGCCTGTTGAAGAAGAGGAGGATTGGGAAGCAGAGATTATTGCTTGTGGTAAACTACCATACTGCCTACGGGAAGAAAAGTTATCCTTACAGAAGGATTAGCGCCTGTGTGCGTCTTGAAGTTCGTCTTTCACGCTAGAAACTAAAGTCGCCGGTTCGTTTTTTTTTGTGGGGGGGGGGAAATAACCGATGAAAAAACGCTTTAAAAAGTAGGTGGATTTAACAAAGAGAAACCTTTTATTGATCCTGCTTAGCTAACAACCAAAACGTCAGTTGTTGTTGATGTATAGCTAAGCTAGAAGGCTAGCATAGCAGGTTAGCCCACACACACCGCTGAAAGGGAAACACAATGATGCTGATCCTGCCAGGCTGTTGCGTGTGATCTCCCTCACTGGCACGACTGTTTTTTAAAACTATGAACCCCTGCAGCCAGTCGTAGGCCTATCTCACAATGGAGTTGTACTGGTACATAGTGGTCATCATATTCATCATCATAAAGATCTTCTTCTACGTGTGCTGGTATCGCTCGAGACAGAGACAGCTGGCCGCGTACCTAAGCAACCCTCGAAATGCCCAGATAGTCATCGTTGGAGGAAGGGCCTACCTGCATCAGATGTGTGAGAGACAGAATACGTCCATCTGGCCCAGTTGGTACGGTGTTCAGGACGAGGTCTCTGTGGGGGAGCCCTCCCCCACTCTCCCTGCGGCTGCCTCCTTCTCTCACCTGGACATGCCTCCCCCCTACGAGGCTGTCTCCGGAGCGGACGACCTGAAGCCCCCTCCTTACAGCGAGTGTGCCCAGAGCAACGAGGCCGACGCCCCCCACCCCTCCCACCACCACGGCCCTCCCCCCCCTCCCTCCGACGGAGGAGACGCCAGCAGCATCAGCGAACCCCCGCCCCCCTACACCCCCAGCCCCGCCGTACCAGCAAACCCACAGGAGTGCCTCGTCGGTCACAACCAACTGTCACACTGAGAGGACAGAACCCAGATAGACCAATCCCCTGACGCCCCCCCACCCCACTCGCTTTTCCAGGTGCTGCCTTCCTCCCTTGAATCTCAGTGATCGCTGCCAGAACATGTTCTCTCCAACCAAGAGAGCAGATACTTTTTTTTTGTGTGTGTGTGTTTCTAGGTTTTAAAACCAAGTTGTTTTCTACTTTCTACTGTTTTGAGAAGTGCAGGTTTGTGAATATATAATAACAGATATTATCATGGAGCTTATGAAGCCCCAGGACCACTCTCTTCCCCTGCTAACAGGTAAAATAAGAGAGGGGGAGGGGGAGGGTAATATGCAACAGCCAGTAGGGCAGCGGACAGGAGATCGATCTCCG
Organism: Nansenia antarctica; assembly: GCF_963989245.1. Classification (NCBI taxonomy): domain Eukaryota; kingdom Metazoa; phylum Chordata; class Actinopteri; order Argentiniformes; family Microstomatidae; genus Nansenia; species Nansenia antarctica. The sequence goes on along the minus strand of NC_137677.1, from coordinate 37,688,695 downwards.
ATGATGGCCTTTTACTGCTGTAGCCAGTCCAGTGCTACCCCACCACACATCACCATCACACTTGATTCGCTAAAAACACTCTCCCAGAACTGACGGTGGTTTAAGACATGTGTTTCTAGTGTCTAACTGAATCACCTTGGAGATTGAAAGGGGTAATGGCAATAACAATGTTACATTTCTGAGCAAAAATTGCCTTGATTAAACTATTGTTGGAGTTGTGTAGTAGTAGTAGTAGTGGTGTTGGTGGTTGATGATGATGACTACCCAATCAAACTAAAGAGGTCTCTAACAGCTTCAGTCCCCCCATAGCTTCACACTCTCTTCACTCTTGTCTATGGCTGTTATAAGTCAGCCATTTTGTGTATTTCCTCATTTTATGTCATGTCATGTCTGCTCATTAAAGATGAGATATTGTTTTGATTGCTATTGCGTCAATTGCATTTCAGATAACCCCCCATTGTAACATGGCAGGCTATGTATCCCAAATGATCTGGTTCCCACATGTGTTAAGTGGATGAGCTAATATGTTAGAGAAATGTGTACAGATGTCCCTGAGGAGTAAACAGAGAGACACGATGAATTGAGAATCAAGGACCCCAATTGAAAAGACCACTGACCGCGAGGGAACGCGGGCGCACACTGGCTGCCGCTCCTCTCCTCTTTGACGAATATAACGATTTAATCTAGCGTTATTAATTGTGCCTTTTTACGTGGCATTTATATCTTATGCAGATATCTTATGCATTTCTGCGTGTTCTGAATTTGAAATACAAGTTGGATTACGACGGATTTACCTACCTGCTGCCTTCTCCTCTCACACCGGCAACTAGCAGGTCAATCTCGGCCATTACTCGGCCACTACCCGGACACCCCCTCCTCTGTCCAGCGCTGCCACTGGGAGGTATACTCCGGGACAGCCTCTCAGCTGTTCCTGGTGCGGTTAGGCCTCGTTGCCTGGGACCGCTGCCTCCACAGCTAGTTGTTAGCTAGCCAGCCAACCTGCGACTGGGAGTCCTCGGCTAAACGGCTAGCGGCTAGCACCTGACATTCACTCTCCCGGCATGATGCTGAAGTATTCCATCACGCAACTGCTGAATCTCAACAACTGCACCACTCCAACGTGCATTCCAGACATCCACAAACTTGGACTTCTACGCCGACCCCGCTACATTCACAGAAGCTCACGCCGAAAGTTTGTCTATTACCAGCCTGGCAACTTCATCACATCTATCTGGTCAACGGAGCGCACTGTCGCACGTCTGCCGCGTCATCGGAACACCGTCGCACCTGAAACTAGTAGCACACCGCTACACACCAAGCAGGACAGAAAACATGGAGTGGATTTCAGTCTGCTTCGGACTCTACAAAGATCTATCACCTCATCCAATGTTAAAATTGAACTCTTTAATGCACAATCTATCAACAATAAATCCTCCTTCATACAAGATCACATCATGGAAAAAGGATTAGACATCATGTGCCTTACCGAAACTTGGCACCAGCCTGAGGTTTATTCCGCTCTAAATGAAGCCTGTCCTCCTGGTTACAGCTATTTGGAGAAAGCTCGCAGTACTGGTCGCGGTGGTGGCCTTGCTGTTATACACCGACAGGAACTGGAGCTGTCCCCCGTCCCTCTGCCCACACAGTCCTCATTCGAGTGCCTTGCATTTAAATGTAAGCCCCCTTTCCCCATGTCCATACTCCTCATTTACCGGCCCCCCAAAGCTAACTCAGCATTCATCTCAGAGATGCACGACCTTCTCTCTACACTTTGCTCAACCTCTACAAACATCATAATCATTGGAGATATGAACATTCATGTTGACACCCCCTCCTGTCACCCTGCAGCTGAGTTCCTTCAACTTTTGGATTGCCTCAACCTCCGACAGCATGTTGATGTCCCCACACACTCTAGGGGACACACACTCGACCTGGTCATCACAAACTCTGCCCCCATTACCAACCTACAGGTCTACGATCTGGGTGTGTCTGACCACAAGACCATCTCAATAGAACTGTTGTTCCCCTCCCCCCACACCAAGCCTAAGCGGCAAATCCACTTCAGGAACCTTAAAAACATCAATCCAGACGCCCTGACCCTGGACCTCCAACATCTCTCCTCTGGCTCTGATAATCTCCCTTCAGTCACTGAGTCAGTGGACTTCTACAACCAGTCCCTGCGCAGTCTCCTGGACCTCCACGCCCCTCTTAAATCCCGAACAGTGTCCTTCTCGCACTCAGCCCCATGGTACACCTGCGAACTGCGGAAGATGAAGACGGCTGGGCGTGTCCTCGAGCGGCGTCTCAAGGCCTCGGGACTGACTGTTCATAAACAGGCCTACAGAGAACATCAAAAGGCCTACGCTAAATCCCTCAGAGATGCTCGCTCACAGTTCTACTCTAACATCATCAACAATAGCCCTGGCAACTCTAAGCAACTCTTCACCACCATAAATCACCTTCTCAAGTCACAAACTCTCTCACACTCAGAAGCCACAGAGGAGAGGTGCAACAACTTCATCACTTTTTTCAGAACAAAAGTTGACAACATCCGCTCTCTCCTCTCCAGCTCTGTCGTCCTAAATGTCCCGACTGCCGACCCACAGCCTGGGATTGCCCAACCTCTCTCCTGTTTTTCGGCCATCACACAGCGAGAGGTTGAGGACATCATTAGGACGATGAAGCCTTCCACCTGCGCCCTGGACCCCTTCCCCACAGCCCTGGTGAAGTCCAATCTCTCCGCAATAAGTCCTCTCATCACCAAGATCATCAACCACTCCCTCCAGACCGGCCATGTCTCATCTGCGCTGAAAACTGCTGTCATCAGACCACTCCTCAAGAAACCCACCTTAGACCCAGAAGTCCTCGCCAACCACAGGCCCATCTCCAACCTTCCTTTTTTATCCAAGGTACTAGAGAGAGTAGTTGCTGCTCAACTTAAGGATCACCTCAATCAAAACCACCTCCTTGAGTTCTTTCAGTCCGGCTTCCGCCCTGGCCACAGCACGGAAACGGCTCTGGTCAGGGTCACCAACGACCTCCTGATGACAGCAGATACTGGCTCCCCATCCCTCCTCATTCTCCTGGATTTAACAGCAGCTTTCGACACCGTGGACCACAACATCCTCCTTCACCGTCTGCACTCCACCATTGGCCTCTCTGACACTGTCCACAACTGGTTCACCTCATACCTCACTGGCAGAACTGAGCACGTCACCCTGGGAAAGGCGAAATCCCACACCCACAACGTCACCTGCGGTGTCCCCCAAGGCTCGGTGCTGGGCCCCACCCTGTTCACACTATACATGCTCCCCCTTGGCTGTGTCATCCGCAGGCATGGAATGTCATTTCATTGCTATGCGGATGACACACAGCTCTACCTCAGAGTCAACCCCACCTCCTCTGCACCCCTGCCACTATCCACACTAACCACCTGCCTGGAGGAGATAGAGGCGTGGATGAAGCTCAACTTCCTACAACTAAACAGCTCCAAGACCGAGGCCATCCTAGTCGGCACACCACACCAGGTCCGGTCATCCACCATCACCAGCATCACCTTCTCTGGCCAGAACATTCCCCTCTCCTCATCTGTTACCAACCTGGGTGTCAAAATGGACCCTCACCTCACCTACGAGACCCACATTAAACATATTTCCAAAACAGCTTTTTTTCACTTAAGGAACATTGCCAAACTCCGTCCTGCACTCACTCTGGCAGATGCAGAGAAGCTCATCCACGCCTTTGTCTCCTCCAGACTGGACTACTGCAACGCACTCCTCATCGGGATTCCTAGCAGCTGCCACCAGAAACTTCAATACATCCAGAACAGCGCTGCTAGGATCCTGATGAGGGTGCGCAAATATGATCACATCACCCCCATCCTCAAATCACTTCACTGGCTCCCCGTCTCCCTCAGAATTGAATTCAAGGTCTCCCTCCTCACCCACCAGTGCATCCATGGAACTGCCCCCCCCTACCTCAAGGAACTCCTCCATACCCCTCAGACCTCCTCACGCACCCTCCGTTCTACTGGCACCAACCTCCTCAAGACCCCCAGGACCAAGCTCCGCACAATGGGAGATCGGGCCTTCTGCTCGGCTGCTCCCAGGCTGTGGAATGCTCTCCCTGACCACCTAAGGGCACCACAGTCTGTGGATGCTTTTAAACGGGGCCTTAAAACCCACCTTTTTAATAGAGCCTTTTTTTAGCCTTTTAATTGAATGTTTTTATTGCTTTATCTACTGTGTTGTAAGCACTCTGAGATTTTATATGTAAAGTGCTTTTATAAATAAAATGCATTATTATTATTATTATTATTAAATAAGCCAGTGGCTTTCTTGGGTTTTTATCCTGTTAGTTGACCTTGTATGTAATATGTACTTTCATGTACCTACTTCTGCAAATCTTCTAATAAAGTCTTCAATCAATCAATCAATCCTCGAAGTTCAGTATGTACCAATTTCAAAGCGAAGTGGGCGCAAACTGCAAAGGCTTCAATTTTGCGTTCAACGATTTTTATTCGAAAAAATCTGATTTCGTTTTTTTGTCACCAGACACAAGTTAAGGTTTTGAACTACCCACTCGTTATTTTTTCGAGCAGTTTTACGATAGTTAAATACGTGTACTTAATCAACAAAATAAGCTTATTTTTCGCCTGAATGCTTCTGAGAACTTGGGGGCGGGAACGTGAGCCCAGCTAACAACAACAATCGGTGTGAATGGCTGTGAGCTCAATCGACGTAGCCAATAGCTGGGCGAGGGGGAGGGATAAAAAGCCACATGTTGGTCTGTTTACTGTATTGTGCTGCATTGTGTTTGACTGCAAGATGGAATCGCAAATGCTCGCCGATGAGATCAACAGAATTTCTGCTGCCGGTACAAGGATCGACAATGGAGAATTGATGACCTCGTTCATTGCTGACTACATGCACGGAGGCAATTCAGATCCTCTGTCCTCCTCGGATTCCGATAGTGAAGAAGAAGACTCGCTTCAACCACGATCTGAGATAGCTGATCTCGCCGAAGATTGGTCTGACGAGAATGTTGAAAATGAGTTTACCGAGCAAGACTCCGAATTGGACAAAATCAAACGATTTGAGTGCAAATGCCAGCGTAGACGCACAGACAATGCTCGACCGAGAATCTCTTGCAGCAAAAGACTGTCTTCTGAACTGATCTACGAGACACGGTTGAATACAGCATCTTTGGATGCAGAGAACAAAGACTTGCTGGTTATGGGTGCTGTCTTGACGTCTATGAATCGTTCCGTTATGACTCAAGGTCTCAAAAAACTGCCTAAAAAACGCAAGTTATCCAGGGTATCATACTCCATTCAGGGGACGAACGTCTGCCGTGACACCTACTGCTTCGTATTGGGGTAAGCTCTTTAAAATGTATACGTTCTGTTACTGTTAGTAGTTAAAATGACCTAGTATGTATCGTGGCGTTAGCCATGCTAGCTAGCAGACATCAGCTATTTCTACTGTGCTGTTATTTATACGTTCTGTTACTGTTAGTAGTTAAAATGACCTAGTATGTATCGTGGCGTTAGCCATGCTAGCTAGCAGACATCAGCTATTTCTACTGTGCTGTTATTTATACGTTCTGTTACTGTTAGTAGTTAAAATGACCTAGTATGTATGATTTGATGGCACCGAACGCAAGCTAACATTTTCGAGGCTTAGAACTTTATCGAGGCTTAGAACTTTATCGAGCTTCGTGGAATACCCCCCTGGTATGTACCAATGAAATGTTAATGCACGAGCACGCTGTGATGTGTCTGCAGACGAAGTCCGCACGGGAACGTACCGGCAGCTCTTCCACCCGGAGCAGCTGATCACCGGTAAGGAGGATGCCGCTAACAACTACGCCCGAGTGGGTGATATTATATATTATATATATCAGTCTGTGATATTGCATATCATATATATCAGTCTGTGATATTGCATCCAAATGAAGAAAAACGTGTGTGCGCGTTTTTTCAAAGGGGAAATCTTAGCCGAACTGCTGTGCTGAACCATGTGGCCTAAACTGAGGAGAGAATGGGAAGACCACAAATACTACTGGCTCTGTCATGGTGAAGTCGTAGATGATAACTTGGAAACTGAAGATGAAGAGAGGGAGGAGAATAGGCCTCAGAACCAGCCTGTTGAAGAAGAGGAGGATTGGGAAGCAGAGATTATTGCTTGTGGTAAACTACCATACTGCCTACGGGAAGAAAAGTTATCCTTACAGAAGGATTAGCGCCTGTGTGCGTCTTGAAGTTCGTCTTTCACGCTAGAAACTAAAGTCGCCGGTTCGTTTTTTTTTGTGGGGGGGGGGAAATAACCGATGAAAAAACGCTTTAAAAAGTAGGTGGATTTAACAAAGAGAAACCTTTTATTGATCCTGCTTAGCTAACAACCAAAACGTCAGTTGTTGTTGATGTATAGCTAAGCTAGAAGGCTAGCATAGCAGGTTAGCCCACACACACCGCTGAAAGGGAAACACAATGATGCTGATCCTGCCAGGCTGTTGCGTGTGATCTCCCTCACTGGCACGACTGTTTTTTAAAACTATGAACCCCTGCAGCCAGTCGTAGGCCTATCTCACAATGGAGTTGTACTGGTACATAGTGGTCATCATATTCATCATCATAAAGATCTTCTTCTACGTGTGCTGGTATCGCTCGAGACAGAGACAGCTGGCCGCGTACCTAAGCAACCCTCGAAATGCCCAGATAGTCATCGTTGGAGGAAGGGCCTACCTGCATCAGATGTGTGAGAGACAGAATACGTCCATCTGGCCCAGTTGGTACGGTGTTCAGGACGAGGTCTCTGTGGGGGAGCCCTCCCCCACTCTCCCTGCGGCTGCCTCCTTCTCTCACCTGGACATGCCTCCCCCCTACGAGGCTGTCTCCGGAGCGGACGACCTGAAGCCCCCTCCTTACAGCGAGTGTGCCCAGAGCAACGAGGCCGACGCCCCCCACCCCTCCCACCACCACGGCCCTCCCCCCCCTCCCTCCGACGGAGGAGACGCCAGCAGCATCAGCGAACCCCCGCCCCCCTACACCCCCAGCCCCGCCGTACCAGCAAACCCACAGGAGTGCCTCGTCGGTCACAACCAACTGTCACACTGAGAGGACAGAACCCAGATAGACCAATCCCCTGACGCCCCCCCACCCCACTCGCTTTTCCAGGTGCTGCCTTCCTCCCTTGAATCTCAGTGATCGCTGCCAGAACATGTTCTCTCCAACCAAGAGAGCAGATACTTTTTTTTTGTGTGTGTGTGTTTCTAGGTTTTAAAACCAAGTTGTTTTCTACTTTCTACTGTTTTGAGAAGTGCAGGTTTGTGAATATATAATAACAGATATTATCATGGAGCTTATGAAGCCCCAGGACCACTCTCTTCCCCTGCTAACAGGTAAAATAAGAGAGGGGGAGGGGGAGGGTAATATGCAACAGCCAGTAGGGCAGCGGACAGGAGATCGATCTCCGATGATGGCCTTTTACTGCTGTAGCCAGTCCAGTGCTACCCCACCACACATCACCATCACACTTGATTCGCTAAAAACACTCTCCCAGAACTGACGGTGGTTTAAGACATGTGTTTCTAGTGTCTAACTGAATCACCTTGGAGATTGAAAGGGGTAATGGCAATAACAATGTTACATTTCTGAGCAAAAATTGCCTTGATTAAACTATTGTTGGAGTTGTGTAGTAGTAGTAGTAGTGGTGTTGGTGGTTGATGATGATGACTACCCAATCAAACTAAAGAGGTCTCTAACAGCTTCAGTCCCCCCATAGCTTCACACTCTCTTCACTCTTGTCTATGGCTGTTATAAGTCAGCCATTTTGTGTATTTCCTCATTTTATGTCATGTCATGTCTGCTCATTAAAGATGAGATATTGTTTTGATTGCTATTGCGTCAATTGCATTTCAGATAACCCCCCATTGTAACATGGCAGGCTATGTATCCCAAATGATCTGGTTCCCACATGTGTTAAGTGGATGAGCTAATATGTTAGAGAAATGTGTACAGATGTCCCTGAGGAGTAAACAGAGAGACACGATGAATTGAGAATCAAGGACCCCAATTGAAAAGACCACTGACCGCGAGGGAACGCGGGCGCACACTGGCTGCCGCTCCTCTCCTCTTTGACGAATATAACGATTTAATCTAGCGTTATTAATTGTGCCTTTTTACGTGGCATTTATATCTTATGCAGATATCTTATGCATTTCTGCGTGTTCTGAATTTGAAATACAAGTTGGATTACGACGGATTTACCTACCTGCTGCCTTCTCCTCTCACACCGGCAACTAGCAGGTCAATCTCGGCCATTACTCGGCCACTACCCGGACACCCCCTCCTCTGTCCAGCGCTGCCACTGGGAGGTATACTCCGGGACAGCCTCTCAGCTGTTCCTGGTGCGGTTAGGCCTCGTTGCCTGGGACCGCTGCCTCCACAGCTAGTTGTTAGCTAGCCAGCCAACCTGCGACTGGGAGTCCTCGGCTAAACGGCTAGCGGCTAGCACCTGACATTCACTCTCCCGGCATGATGCTGAAGTATTCCATCACGCAACTGCTGAATCTCAACAACTGCACCACTCCAACGTGCATTCCAGACATCCACAAACTTGGACTTCTACGCCGACCCCGCTACATTCACAGAAGCTCACGCCGAAAGTTTGTCTATTACCAGCCTGGCAACTTCATCACATCTATCTGGTCAACGGAGCGCACTGTCGCACGTCTGCCGCGTCATCGGAACACCGTCGCACCTGAAACTAGTAGCACACCGCTACACACCAAGCAGGACAGAAAACATGGAGTGGATTTCAGTCTGCTTCGGACTCTACAAAGATCTATCACCTCATCCAATGTTAAAATTGAACTCTTTAATGCACAATCTATCAACAATAAATCCTCCTTCATACAAGATCACATCATGGAAAAAGGATTAGACATCATGTGCCTTACCGAAACTTGGCACCAGCCTGAGGTTTATTCCGCTCTAAATGAAGCCTGTCCTCCTGGTTACAGCTATTTGGAGAAAGCTCGCAGTACTGGTCGCGGTGGTGGCCTTGCTGTTATACACCGACAGGAACTGGAGCTGTCCCCCGTCCCTCTGCCCACACAGTCCTCATTCGAGTGCCTTGCATTTAAATGTAAGCCCCCTTTCCCCATGTCCATACTCCTCATTTACCGGCCCCCCAAAGCTAACTCAGCATTCATCTCAGAGATGCACGACCTTCTCTCTACACTTTGCTCAACCTCTACAAACATCATAATCATTGGAGATATGAACATTCATGTTGACACCCCCTCCTGTCACCCTGCAGCTGAGTTCCTTCAACTTTTGGATTGCCTCAACCTCCGACAGCATGTTGATGTCCCCACACACTCTAGGGGACACACACTCGACCTGGTCATCACAAACTCTGCCCCCATTACCAACCTACAGGTCTACGATCTGGGTGTGTCTGACCACAAGACCATCTCAATAGAACTGTTGTTCCCCTCCCCCCACACCAAGCCTAAGCGGCAAATCCACTTCAGGAACCTTAAAAACATCAATCCAGACGCCCTGACCCTGGACCTCCAACATCTCTCCTCTGGCTCTGATAATCTCCCTTCAGTCACTGAGTCAGTGGACTTCTACAACCAGTCCCTGCGCAGTCTCCTGGACCTCCACGCCCCTCTTAAATCCCGAACAGTGTCCTTCTCGCACTCAGCCCCATGGTACACCTGCGAACTGCGGAAGATGAAGACGGCTGGGCGTGTCCTCGAGCGGCGTCTCAAGGCCTCGGGACTGACTGTTCATAAACAGGCCTACAGAGAACATCAAAAGGCCTACGCTAAATCCCTCAGAGATGCTCGCTCACAGTTCTACTCTAACATCATCAACAATAGCCCTGGCAACTCTAAGCAACTCTTCACCACCATAAATCACCTTCTCAAGTCACAAACTCTCTCACACTCAGAAGCCACAGAGGAGAGGTGCAACAACTTCATCACTTTTTTCAGAACAAAAGTTGACAACATCCGCTCTCTCCTCTCCAGCTCTGTCGTCCTAAATGTCCCGACTGCCGACCCACAGCCTGGGATTGCCCAACCTCTCTCCTGTTTTTCGGCCATCACACAGCGAGAGGTTGAGGACATCATTAGGACGATGAAGCCTTCCACCTGCGCCCTGGACCCCTTCCCCACAGCCCTGGTGAAGTCCAATCTCTCCGCAATAAGTCCTCTCATCACCAAGATCATCAACCACTCCCTCCAGACCGGCCATGTCTCATCTGCGCTGAAAACTGCTGTCATCAGACCACTCCTCAAGAAACCCACCTTAGACCCAGAAGTCCTCGCCAACCACAGGCCCATCTCCAACCTTCCTTTTTTATCCAAGGTACTAGAGAGAGTAGTTGCTGCTCAACTTAAGGATCACCTCAATCAAAACCACCTCCTTGAGTTCTTTCAGTCCGGCTTCCGCCCTGGCCACAGCACGGAAACGGCTCTGGTCAGGGTCACCAACGACCTCCTGATGACAGCAGATACTGGCTCCCCATCCCTCCTCATTCTCCTGGATTTAACAGCAGCTTTCGACACCGTGGACCACAACATCCTCCTTCACCGTCTGCACTCCACCATTGGCCTCTCTGACACTGTCCACAACTGGTTCACCTCATACCTCACTGGCAGAACTGAGCACGTCACCCTGGGAAAGGCGAAATCCCACACCCACAACGTCACCTGCGGTGTCCCCCAAGGCTCGGTGCTGGGCCCCACCCTGTTCACACTATACATGCTCCCCCTTGGCTGTGTCATCCGCAGGCATGGAATGTCATTTCATTGCTATGCGGATGACACACAGCTCTACCTCAGAGTCAACCCCACCTCCTCTGCACCCCTGCCACTATCCACACTAACCACCTGCCTGGAGGAGATAGAGGCGTGGATGAAGCTCAACTTCCTACAACTAAACAGCTCCAAGACCGAGGCCATCCTAGTCGGCACACCACACCAGGTCCGGTCATCCACCATCACCAGCATCACCTTCTCTGGCCAGAACATTCCCCTCTCCTCATCTGTTACCAACCTGGGTGTCAAAATGGACCCTCACCTCACCTACGAGACCCACATTAAACATATTTCCAAAACAGCTTTTTTTCACTTAAGGAACATTGCCAAACTCCGTCCTGCACTCACTCTGGCAGATGCAGAGAAGCTCATCCACGCCTTTGTCTCCTCCAGACTGGACTACTGCAACGCACTCCTCATCGGGATTCCTAGCAGCTGCCACCAGAAACTTCAATACATCCAGAACAGCGCTGCTAGGATCCTGATGAGGGTGCGCAAATATGATCACATCACCCCCATCCTCAAATCACTTCACTGGCTCCCCGTCTCCCTCAGAATTGAATTCAAGGTCTCCCTCCTCACCCACCAGTGCATCCATGGAACTGCCCCCCCCTACCTCAAGGAACTCCTCCATACCCCTCAGACCTCCTCACGCACCCTCCGTTCTACTGGCACCAACCTCCTCAAGACCCCCAGGACCAAGCTCCGCACAATGGGAGATCGGGCCTTCTGCTCGGCTGCTCCCAGGCTGTGGAATGCTCTCCCTGACCACCTAAGGGCACCACAGTCTGTGGATGCTTTTAAACGGGGCCTTAAAACCCACCTTTTTAATAGAGCCTTTTTTTAGCCTTTTAATTGAATGTTTTTATTGCTTTATCTACTGTGTTGTAAGCACTCTGAGATTTTATATGTAAAGTGCTTTTATAAATAAAATGCATTATTATTATTATTATTATTAAATAAGCCAGTGGCTTTCTTGGGTTTTTATCCTGTTAGTTGACCTTGTATGTAATATGTACTTTCATGTACCTACTTCTGCAAATCTTCTAATAAAGTCTTCAATCAATCAATCAATCATCCTCGAAGTTCAGTATGTACCAATTTCAAAGCGAAGTGGGCGCAAACTGCAAAGGCTTCAATTTTGCGTTCAACGATTTTTATTCGAAAAAATCTGATTTCGTTTTTTTGTCACCAGACACAAGTTAAGGTTTTGAACTACCCACTCGTTATTTTTTCGAGCAGTTTTACGATAGTTAAATACGTGTACTTAATCAACAAAATAAGCTTATTTTTCGCCTGAATGCTTCTGAGAACTTGGGGGCGGGAACGTGAGCCCAGCTAACAACAACAATCGGTGTGAATGGCTGTGAGCTCAATCGACGTAGCCAATAGCTGGGCGAGGGGGAGGGATAAAAAGCCACATGTTGGTCTGTTTACTGTATTGTGCTGCATTGTGTTTGACTGCAAGATGGAATCGCAAATGCTCGCCGATGAGATCAACAGAATTTCTGCTGCCGGTACAAGGATCGACAATGGAGAATTGATGACCTCGTTCATTGCTGACTACATGCACGGAGGCAATTCAGATCCTCTGTCCTCCTCGGATTCCGATAGTGAAGAAGAAGACTCGCTTCAACCACGATCTGAGATAGCTGATCTCGCCGAAGATTGGTCTGACGAGAATGTTGAAAATGAGTTTACCGAGCAAGACTCCGAATTGGACAAAATCAAACGATTTGAGTGCAAATGCCAGCGTAGACGCACAGACAATGCTCGACCGAGAATCTCTTGCAGCAAAAGACTGTCTTCTGAACTGATCTACGAGACACGGTTGAATACAGCATCTTTGGATGCAGAGAACAAAGACTTGCTGGTTATGGGTGCTGTCTTGACGTCTATGAATCGTTCCGTTATGACTCAAGGTCTCAAAAAACTGCCTAAAAAACGCAAGTTATCCAGGGTATCATACTCCATTCAGGGGACGAACGTCTGCCGTGACACCTACTGCTTCGTATTGGGGTAAGCTCTTTAAAATGTATACGTTCTGTTACTGTTAGTAGTTAAAATGACCTAGTATGTATCGTGGCGTTAGCCATGCTAGCTAGCAGACATCAGCTATTTCTACTGTGCTGTTATTTATACGTTCTGTTACTGTTAGTAGTTAAAATGACCTAGTATGTATCGTGGCGTTAGCCATGCTAGCTAGCAGACATCAGCTATTTCTACTGTGCTGTTATTTATACGTTCTGTTACTGTTAGTAGTTAAAATGACCTAGTATGTATGATTTGATGGCACCGAACGCAAGCTAACATTTTCGAGGCTTAGAACTTTATCGAGGCTTAGAACTTTATCGAGCTTCGTGGAATACCCCCCTGGTATGTACCAATGAAATGTTAATGCACGAGCACGCTGTGATGTGTCTGCAGACGAAGTCCGCACGGGAACGTACCGGCAGCTCTTCCACCCGGAGCAGCTGATCACCGGTAAGGAGGATGCCGCTAACAACTACGCCCGAGTGGGTGATATTATATATTATATATATCAGTCTGTGATATTGCATATCATATATATCAGTCTGTGATATTGCATCCAAATGAAGAAAAACGTGTGTGCGCGTTTTTTCAAAGGGGAAATCTTAGCCAAACTGCTGTGCTAAACCATGTGGCCTAAACTGAGGAGAGAATGGGAAGACCACAAATACTACTGGCTCTGTCATGGTGAAGTCGTAGATGATAACTTGGAAACTGAAGATGAAGAGAGGGAGGAGAATAGGCCTCAGAACCAGCCTGTTGAAGAAGAGGAGGATTGGGAAGCAGAGATTATTGCTTGTGGTAAACTACCATACTGCCTACGGGAAGAAAAGTTATCCTCGAAGTTCAGTATGTACCAATTTCAAAGCGAAGTGGGCGCAAACTGCAAAGGCTTCAATTTTGCGTTCAACGATTTTTATTCGAAAATATCTGATTTCGTTTTTTTGTCACCAGACACAAGTTAAGGTTTTGAACTACCCACTCGTTATTTTTTCGAGCAGTTTTACGATAGTTAAATACGTGTACTTAATCAACAAAATAAGCTTATTTTTCGCCTGAATGCTTCTGAGAACTTGGGGGCGGGAACGTGAGCCCAGCTAACAACAACAATCGGTGTGAATGGCTGTGAGCTCAATCGACGTAGCCAATAGCTGGGCGAGGGGGAGGGATAAAAAGCCACATGTTGGTCTGTTTACTGTATTGTGCTGCATTGTGTTTGACTGCAAGATGGAATCGCAAATGCTCGCCGATGAGATCAACAGAATTTCTGCTGCCGGTACAAGGATCGACAATGGAGAATTGATGACCTCGTTCATTGCTGACTACATGCACGGAGGCAATTCAGATCCTCTGTCCTCCTCGGATTCCGATAGCGAAGAAGAAGACTCGCTTCAACCACGATCTGAGATAGCTGATCTCGCCGAAGATTGGTCTGACGAGAATGTTGAAAATGAGTTTACCGAGCAAGACTCCGAATTGGACAAAATCAAACGATTTGAGTGCAAATGCCAGCGTAGACGCACAGACAATGCTCGACCGAGAATCTCTTGCAGCAAAAGACTGTCTTCTGAACTGATCTACGAGACGCGGTTGAATACAGCATCTTTGGATGCAGAGAACAAAGACTTGCTGGTTATGGGTGCTGTCTTGACGTCTATGAATCGTTCCGTTATGACTCAAGGTCTCAAAAAACTGCCTAAAAAACGCAAGTTATCCAGGGTATCATACTCCATTCAGGGGACGAACGTCTGCCGTGACACCTACTGCTTCGTATTGGGGTAAGCTCTTTAAAATGTATACGTTCTGTTACTGTTAGTAGTTAAAATGACCTAGTATGTATCGTGGCGTTAGCCATGCTAGCTAGCAGACATCAGCTATTTCTACTGTGCTGTTATTTATACGTTCTGTTACTGTTAGTAGTTAAAATGACCTAGTATGTATCGTGGCGTTAGCCATGCTAGCTAGCAGACATCAGCTATTTCTACTGTGCTGTTATTTATACGTTCTGTTACTGTTAGTAGTTAAAATGACCTAGTATGTATCGTGGCGTTAGCCATGCTAGCTAGCAGACATCAGCTATTTCTACTGTGCTGTTATTTATACGTTCTGTTACTGTTAGTAGTTAAAATGACCTAGTATGTATCGTGGCGTTAGCCATGCTAGCTAGCAGACATCAGCTATTTCTACTGTGCTGTTATTTATACGTTCTGTTACTGTTAGTAGTTAAAATGACCTAGTATGTATCGTGGCGTTAGCCATGCTAGCTAGCAGACATCAGCTATTTCTACTGTGCTGTTATTTATACGTTCTGTTACTGTTAGTAGTTAAAATGACCTAGTATGTATCGTGGCGTTAGCCATGCTAGCTAGCAGACATCAGCTATTTCTACTGTGCTGTTATTTATACGTTCTGTTACTGTTAGTAGTTAAAATGACCTAGTATGTATCGTGGCGTTAGCCATGCTAGCTAGCAGACATCAGCTATTTCTACTGTGCTGTTATTTATACGTTCTGTTACTGTTAGTAGTTAAAATGACCTAGTATGTATCGTGGCGTTAGCCATGCTAGCTAGCAGACATCAGCTATTTCTACTGTGTGTTATTTATACGTTCTGTTACTGTTAGTAGTTAAAATGACCTAGTATGTATCGTGGCGTTAGCCATGCTAGCTAGCAGACATCAGCTATTTCTACTGTGCTGTTATTTATACGTTCTGTTACTGTTAGTAGTAATGACCTAGTATGTATCGTGGCGTTAGCCATGCTAGCTAGCAGACATCAGCTATTTCTACTGTGCTGTTATTTATACGTTCTGTTACTGTTAGTAGTTAAAATGACCTAGTATGTATCGTGGCGTTAGCCATGCTAGCTAGCAGACATCAGCTATTTCTACTGTGCTGTTATTTATACGTTCTGTTACTGTTAGTAGTAATGACCTAGTATGTATCGTGGCGTTAGCCATGCTAGCTAGCAGACATCAGCTATTTCTACTGTGCTGTTATTTATACGTTCTGTTACTGTTAGTAGTTAAAATGACCTAGTATGTATCGTGGCGTTAGCCATGCTAGCTAGCAGACATTATCTATAGCTATTAGTCTATTATTTATACGTTCTGTTGTTTTTTCTGCTCAGGATAAGCAGCCGAACTCTCGATACCATTTCCCAATGGTACCAGGAGCACGGTGCTCTGCCACGCGAGAGAAAGACATGTCGAAAAAACAAAAACTTTCACACAAAAGATGACATCGATGCAGTCGTGAAATTCATCAACAACTACGCTGAAGATCACGCCATTATTCTACCTGGGGGACTAAGACGGTGGAATCGATAAACGCACGCAGTGTTGAAGCGGGAGACCTAACGAGATTATTACGTTTATAACTCTGTCTGAGGGGAAACATTACACCGTAAACCTGCTACAACATTACACCGTAAACCTGCTACAATTCTCCCTGCTTGTAACGAAGTTGAGCAGGTCGATCATAACAAGTTCATAAACGTCGAGGTTGGTGAATATCGCATAAGCGCAGGTAAGAAACATGACCCGTATCTGTGGGGGGGGGGGGGGGGACTAAGACGGTGGAATCGATAAACGCACGCAGTGTTGAAGCGGGAGACCTAACGAGATTATTACGTTTAGAACTCTGTCTGAGGGGAAACATTACACCGTAAACCTGCTACAACATTACACCGTAAACCTGCTACAACATTACACCGTAAACCTGCTACAATTCTCCCTGCTTGTAACGAAGTTGAGCAGGTCGATCATAACAAGTTCATAAACGTCGAGGTTGGTGAATATCGCATGAGCGCAGGTAAGAAACATGACCCGTATCTGTGGGGGGGGGGGGGGAAACTAAGATGGTGGAATCGATAAACGCACGCAGTGTTGAAGCGGGAGACCTAACGAGATTATTACGTTTATAACTCTGTCTGAGGGGAAACATTACACCGTAAACCTGCTACAACATTACACCGTAAACCTGCTACAACATTACACCGTAAACCTGCTACAACATTACACCGTAAACCTGCTACAATTCTCCCTGCTTGTAACGAAGTTGAGCAGGTCGATCATAACAAGTTCATAAACGTCGAGGTTGGTGAATATCGCATGAGCGCAGGTAAGAAACATGACCCGTATCTGTGGGGGGGGGGGGGAACTAAGATGGTGGAATCGATAAACGCACGCAGTGTTGAAGCGGGAGACTGTGCTGCAGGCAGTTGAGCATGACCGCTCTAAACACCCAAACCTTCGGTGCTGCAAGCGCAAGCTGAACACCGACTAGGACTAGAACAAGATGTTCAATAATGTTTTTCAATGATGTTCAATGAAAATGTAAATGTTGTTCTCAAAACCTTTGTTCTTAATAAATATTTTTCACTCTTTTCAAAAACTTGTTCTCAAAAACTAGTTGTATCTTTAGAAATTGACTCGTCATGTTGTCAAGAAATTGGAGTTCTGAAAGAACACAAACATTTCAAAATTTCACATACTGCGTTACACCTCTAAATCTCAATGAATTTTCCCAAAAAGTCATTTGTATGTGCACTAGAACAAAATGCAACAATGAACAAGTTGATATTTTGACTTTTTTTTTTTGCATTGCATTTTGATGCACCCTAATGACCAATAATGCCAATTCCTTACAGGAATGATTTGCCGCTTATGTCGGCAACATAAACAGGCCCCAAAGGGAGGAAAAGCAGGAGCCAATCGGCCATTTATAGAGACAGGCAGCCAGCAATATAGGCTTGATCAATTGGACAGGCATGCGATGACAGAGCACCCCACACAAAGTGTGAAGTTGCATGCTTCACTGGCACAAGGTGAACTTTCTTCTTTAGATATAGGAAGCTATTTTAATTGATAAAGGACTATCAGGTATGTAATGTCTATGGTTCACAGTCGACATTATGTTCATTCTATTCACTGAGTTGATAATGTTTAGTTCCGACCTACAGAGGGCGCTATATGTTTTACTCCTCTAGAGCAAGACACACTTGTTATGATATAGACTAGAGAGAAGCAGCGCGAGTTGTTTAGTTGTGATGCTAATTTAGCCATGATAGCAGGAATTGGATGAGTTATTTCAAAACTTTACACTGGCGACGAGGATTAAAAGTTAAATTTTTTATAAACATGGCTGCTGCATTACCATCATTCCCTGCCTTTGATACGAGTGATGACCAAAGCTCATCTATCCGGTGGAAAAAGTGGCTACAGCGTTTTGAAAACTTCATCATTGCTTTGGATGTCAAGGATGACACAAGACGACGTGCAATGCTCCTACATTATGCAGGAGAACGTGTACAGGATATTTTTGATACACTATCTGACACAGGGGATGCAAAGGACTATAACAAAGCAAAACAGAAACTGAGTGAGTATTTTTCCCCTAAACTCAATGTCACATACGAGACCTACATATTCAGACAAGCTAAACAATTGGCTGGAGAAAGTCTTGACTCCTATCACACCAGGCTGCGGCAGTTAGCAGCAACCTGTGAATTTTCTTATATTGACAGAGAGATCAAGACGATGATTATCCAAACGTGCACATCTAATAAGCTGCGACTAGGGATGCTCCGATCTGGATTTTTGGGGCCGATACCGATCACCGATTTTTTTCCTCAAGATCAACCGATACCGATACCGATTTTTAAAAAAAAATACATAACTGTAGGCCTACTGACTGGATAGCCTACATATTTTTAGCTTTTTAAACAAAAGTTTTGATCCATTAGGCACCAAGCAAACGCAGACCCATTTTTATGGCATAGTAAAGGTCTGGCCTATCACCCAGTTAGGGCCTGAAGCCCAAGTCAGTCGATATGGCTGTATAAAAGACATCATAAACGTGGCCTTCATGGTTTACATACTGTTACGTCCTCCTATGTTTTCTGTTCAGTTATCTGTCATCCCCAGGAAAAGGAAAAAATAAAAATAAAAAAAATATTCGGTTTTTGCGATTGGCCATTTTTGCCGATCACCGATCGAGTCATTTGGAGTGAAATCGGCCGATTTAAATCGGTGGCCGATAAATCGGAGCATCCCTAGCTGCGACGTCAAGCACTACAGAAATCAGAGATGACACTGACCGAGCTCCTCTCACTAGGTAGAACCATGGCACTTGCTGAGACTCAAGCATCAGGGATGGAGCAAACACAACATAGTTCAGTTCAAGGAAACCCAAGAGAGGATGTTTTGGCTATTGATATGGGGAGGGGAGAGATAAAGAAAAGATGCTATAATTGCTCTGGCACTTTTCCACATCGTGAGGAAACGCCGTGCCCAGCGAGGGGGAAAACATGCAATGCATGCGGAAAACAAGGACATTTCGCTAAATGCTGCCGTTCCAAACGACCACAAGGGGGCGCCAGAAATCGACATGAAGTGCATTATATGCACACCAGTGATAGGGAAATCACACATAACTCAACAAGTAGGCCTAATGCAAACACTGAATCTTCTGAGGAGTATCTGTACACACTTTCTCAAGCAAAAACAAACCTCCCACATGCAAACATAAAAGTTGGTAACTGCAAAATAAATGTGATGCTGGATACAGGGGCAACTGTAAATATCATTGATGAGACAACTTATCAGAGACTGGTGTATAAGCCGCCACTCACCAAATGTACTGTTCCCATATTTCCCTATGGCTCTCGCAAGCCACTACCTGCCCTTGGAAAATTCACCTCCCTGGTAGAGTCCAAATCACAGTTCACAACTACAACATTCCATGTGCTACAAGGAAATAATGGCAGTTTACTTGGATATGACACTGCGAGTCAATTGGGATTAATCAAAATTGCCAATGCCCTTCATCAGGGCTCTACAGTGCGACCATTTCACTCGCATTTGCGACTAAAAATACATCTGTGCGACTAGAGAAATAAATTCACAAATATATCTGCGCGAACCGTGTGGCCACATTTTAAGCCGTCAGCCAGCCCGCTACGACCACGGGAAGTCATGTTAAAAGTGAAGTTACTTCTGTTAAACTGGCGCTAAGTTAACATCGCTAATCGCTAACTCCCTCCTGGGCCTTAAAGAGACAAGCGCCCTTTTCTCATCTCAAGCTTCATTAGCTTCATTAGCTCACCACATCTACAGATTTGGTCCCACACACTCCAGATTTGAACCCAAGGTTACAACCAGGGTTAACTACCCAGGGTAGAAAGCTCTCAGACCTTCAGAACCCATTGAAAGTAGTGGAGGTACTCCAGAAGTCCAAATGCATCTCTAACCCTAGGAAACCCTAGGAAGCAAGTTGCCTAATGGCATGAAAATGCAACATGTTGTACTTGAGTGTGGCAGAGAGGTGGGACCCCCGGGGATGGTGGTGTGCTAACAGCTAGCCGCCGCAGAGGCACCGTGCTGGGCTGGCCACCTCCACATGTCACCACCCCGGGCAGCATGGGGCTGGGGACTGGTCATCTGGATGTGGGGTAGTTTAATACCCCTAGATGTGGAGTTGTCTGGCCACCGTGTGTGACTGATGTAGCCTGACCCAGCAGCAGGGAGGTGGGCAGCATGGAGACAGACCTTTGCATGGCCTGGCTGGGCTGCTAGCTGACAGACCTAGCCCTAAAGCCTGGCTGGGCTGCTAGCTGCTAGCTGACAGGCATGACATGGATGAATGAATGAACATGCTGCTAACCAGGAGAACTTGACACAGCTAGTTACCATAATACAATGCCATCAACTCTGCGTCTAGTAGGGCTGTAGGCATGGGCCAATGTGTGATTTTGGTGCAAAAATTGCTAAATCACTAATAAAAATGTGTTATAATTAAATGTTTCACTGTGCTCCTAAATGTCTTTGTGTGCCCCTAACATTTTAAGGTTAGCGTAGAGCCCTGTTCATACATACCCACAGCAGCAGGAACAGCGCACGTCTCCACGACAACCGGTCAGCATACAGCCCACATCAGCTTGCAAACAGACAGAAGCAAATACAGTGGATGATCTCCTCACTGAATACGATGGTCTATTCCATGGAATGGGCAAGTTGAATGGTGTCCAAGTCAAGTTGCACATAAAGAAAGATGTTTCTACTGTCACACAACCTCATAGAAGAGTGCCGTTTCACGTGAGGAAGCGGATTGAAGATGAATTACAACGCCTGGAGGATCTCGATGTAATTGAAAAGGTTGATGGCCCCACTCCATGGGTTTCTCCGATAGTTGCTGTTCCAAAGCCAAAAGACCCGGAAGCTGTGCGCATATGTGTGGACATGAGGGTACCAAATCGTGCCATCGAAAGAGAAAGACACCTCACACCCACAGTAGATGATGTGATACAGGCACTCAATGGAGCCAGGTTCTTCTCAAAGCTGGATTTAAACAGTGGATATCAGCTAGAACTGGAGCCATCCTCACGATACATCACAACATTCTCCACTCATATGGGGCTGCGACGTTACAAGAGACTGAGCTTTGGGGTCTCGTCGGCTGCAGAGGTGTTCCAAAACGCCATTCAACAGGCCCTGGATGGCATTCCAGGAGTTATCAACCTCAGTGATGATATTTTGGTGTTTGGTGTAACCAGGGCTGCCCATGATCAAGCTCTCAGGGCAACCTTTCAGCGACTAAAAGAAAAGAACCTGACTCTCAACAAGGCCAAGTGCTCATACGCACAAACAACTCTTGATTTCTTCGGATATACATTCTCAGATGGGGGTTTCTCTCCAGATCCAAAGAAGGTTCAGGCGATTCATGACGCTGCTCCCCGACCAATGCAAGTGAGATACGCAGTCTCCTTGGCATGGCAAACTACAGTGCCCGATTCATAAAGGATTTTGCCACCATAACTCAACCCTTGCGAGACCTGACAAGGAAGTCTGCTCATTGGACATGGACGGAAGAACACCAGAGGTCTCTTGATGAGATGAAACGCAGCCTTACTAGTGATGCTGTGATGACATACTTTGACCCGCACAAACTAACTGAACTGGTTGTTGATGCAAGCCCAGTTGGTCTTGGAGCTGTATTGGCACAAAGAAACAGTCCAAATGAGCCGGCCAGAGTGATAAGCTATGCAAGTAGAGCACTGTCCCCCATTGAACAAAAGTATTCACAGACGGAACGTGAGGCCCTTGCCATTGTCTGGGGCTGTGAGCATTTTCACATATACCTCTATGGTGCACCCTTCACACTTGTAAGTGATCACAAACCGTTGGAATGGATTTTCAACAACCCCAAATCCAAGCCACCTGCTCGCATAGAGCGCTGGAGCCTGCGTCTGCAACCATACAACTACACAGTCTGTTACAAGGCTGGCAAAGACAACCCAGCAGATTACATGTCACGCCACCCTGCACAGGTATCACACATCTCTCAAGTTATGTCAGACAACGAAAGACAAGCTGAAGAATACATACACTTTGTCACTGAAAATTCTGTACCCAAGGCGATGACACTGGCGGAAATTCAGGATGCAACCAAAAATGCAAAGGGGTTCTTGTGTGTGGTTGGGCACAACAGCCTGACATGGGACGCAGACAGCTATCATTGCCTCCACTTGCTTGTCAATGCCAGGGAACCAGACTTTCTCCCTGATCAGCTTCTTAGTCTTGACTATCCCCTGGTGACCTTCGTGTGCAAGCGATATTGCTCTGACTTGTAAAGAGTGGGGGACGACAATCTTTGTGCCACGCAGTATAGTGTCACCATTAACAGTCACTGTCAGTTCATCTTTGATTTTCTTGAACGACAAAAGAGCAGAGCTGTCAACTCCATCAGTAAAGTCCTGCTTGTCAGACAGCAACCTCCAAGTGTCTTTTATTTTTTTATTTATTTTTCCGATTCAAAAACTTTTTCTATCATTATTTTATTCAGATTTAAGTACAGAACTGCAAAAAGTGGGTTTACAAAATTGCCATACTAACATGAGGTGTGTGTGTCGGGGGGAGGTATTAGTTCAATTAACTAGGAGGTGACAAAGAGGCTGAGCTATTTGACATTTGAAAGCAGAATGGGAGGAGGGAGAGTACCGTAGGTTGAGCGGGCAGTTGAGTGTGGGGGGAGAGTGGGTTTTGTGTGGGGGGAGGAGGAGAAGCAGGGGTGTATTCAAGATGCTTGATGTGTTCGTGGAACACACACACACACACACACACCCCCCCCCCCCCCCCCCCCCCACACACACACACACACACCCCCCCCCACACACACACACACACACACACAGGAGGATGTAGAGGAGATGTAGAGTAGAGAGTAGGAGAGAGGCTGGGTAGAGTAGATGTAGAGTAGAGAGAGGCTGGTTAGAGGAGATGTAGAGTAGAGACAGGATCCACAGGAGGGGTTATGTGCGAGCGCTTCTCTCAGTCTCGGCCAAACACTCCCTGACCAGGGCCCTGGCATGGATGATACCTCTCTTTAGTCTCTCCATGGCGCTCTTGCTGCCTGCATACGTGGGCCGGATCTCACGACTCATCTCCTCAATGACCGACAGCAGCTCGCTGTAGGTGGAGCCCTGAGACACCTTCACTGGCTGTACGAAGCCCATGGAGGGGGGGCCAAAGTCACTGAAGGCTGGTCTGAAGTTGGAGGAGGAGGGGAGGGAAGGGGAGGGCACACTGGAGCCTGGCGGGGTGTGTGTGGAGCCGGACGGGGCGGGGGCGATCGGCTTGTAGCTCATCGTGGCGAGGTCAGAGGTCCGGAGCTCCCCCCCATACGACGCCGCCGCCCCCCCGCCGGAGTCCGCCCCGTCAACCCGGTGTTTATACAGCTTTCCTGGTGGGTTGGAGCTCCTAAGAGCTTTCTACGGAGAGATATGGGATCCTTTTCAGCACGAAGAGCTGTCAAACCAGCTTCCTTTCTGCCGAGCACCGAGTACCCCCAAGTGTCATCTTTAATGAGTCGAATTACTTCACGTAGAGTGGGAACAGTGTTGGGTGGAACAGTGTTGGGTGGAACAGTGTTGGGTAGAACAGTGTTGGGTGGAACAGTGTTGGGTAGAACAGTGTTGGGTAGAACAGTGTTGGGTAGAACAGTGTTGGGTAGTTCTTTGCATGTCTGAGCTGCCATCGTCACCATGGGAAAAGGTTAGTGTTGATTTCTGTGGTCCATTCCCCTCTGGTGATTATCTCTTGGTTGTTGTTGATGAATACTCAAGATACCCAGAGGTGGAGATTCTTCAGTCCACGTCAGCCAGAGCCACTATCCCTAAACTCGACAAGATATTCTCTACTCTGGGAATTCCACTACAGGTCAAAACAGATAATGGCCCCCCCTTTCAGAGCTCAGAATTTGCAGACTTTGCAACATATCTGGGTTTCAGACACAGGAAGATAACTCCATTGTGGCCTCAGGCCAATGCAGAGGCAGAACGATTCATGCGCACCTTGGAAAAGACTATACGTGCTACACGTGTTGAAGGTCATCCATGGAAAGTTATGTTTTGGCTATTTATGATATTCGGGACATTTGGACAAACATAACAAATTGCAGTGTGCCATTGTCTTGAAAACAAGTCGTATTTGGTTTTTACTCCTGTTTCCTCTCCACTAATCATAAAGTGGCTTCCCAAAGACAGGTGACTTACAGGTGCATCATGGGAAGATGAAAGGGACACATTTGCACAACCATGCCATCTCTATGAAACTAGGGAATTACACTTCAACACAATAGAGTTATGAAACATTGTTATGTTAACATTGCATCTGGATCCAATTGGCGAGTGGTGGAGTCACCTCCCTTAATGCTGTGGGGTCACCCAAAATAAAAAGACTGGGGGTGAACGGAATGTCAAGGCTGACAGTTTTTTCCAGAAAACCATGTATGGCTAGACAAAACTCCTGGGTTTTTGGGCATATGTTTTTGGGTTATGATAAGTATGATAGTGAGGTAGATGACAGGAGGTACAAGGTGATAGTGAGGTAGAAGACAGGAGGTACAAGGTGATAGTGAGGTAGAAGACAGGAGGTATAAGGTGATAGTGAGGTAGAAGACAGGAGGTATAAGGTGATAGTGAGGTAGAAGACAGGAAGTACAAGGTGATAGTGAGGTAGATGGAGACAAGCCTGATTACTTTGAAAATCTCAAACCATCCAGAAAATAAATTGCCACACAAAAAATGCTGTCAACTCAAAAATACACTATATGTCATTGAAAGAAAGGCTAATCAATTAGGCTAATCAAAATGCACAAATTAGGCTAATTGCAAGCCTATTCATAGCTTTCAGTCACGTGGTTTCTTCCCTAGCAACAACCAACCTGACAGGCAAAAAGTATCATAGCAACATCGCTCAACATGGCTGCCTACTATTTAGACCACCTCACTCATGAAGAACTATCAAGATACACGACGGTGATAGGAGTGGAGGATTGACACCATTCAAATAGTGTTGGATTCCCTGTCTTCTACTCTATCCGGACACGTTGGAATTATTTTCCTAACCCCCGGAGAATCAAAGTTATTGACCTGCAAAGGGTGCCTCCTTGACCGGCTTTTCCCGTGAATAGAACCGGTTATGGAGGTGGTACAAACATAAGACTATTATTGCTAAATTCACCATCAGTATACGGTCATTTTGAGCCCTTAACCACCGCGCTGACACCCTGAGAAGATATACTTTTAATATGAAACTCGATCAACCGGGCGTTCACCGGCTGCTGGACGAAACTCCCAACTCCCGCTGTCAGCGAGGCGAGGGAATATTTATATCCGGGAATTCGCTCCTTGCTGTGTCCACGGTGATAGGAGTGGAGGATCGACTCCATTTAAATAGTGTTGGATTCCCTGTCTTCTACTCTATCCGGACACGTTGGAATTATTTTCCTAACCCACAGGAAATCAAAGTTATTAACCCGCAAAAAGTGGGTTTTGCCCGTGGGTTTTGCCCGCAAAAAGTGCCTTTTGCCCGTCAGGTGGGCGTTTCCACTATGCTGTGACGTCACATGAAAGCTATGAATTATTATTAATACAGGTCTGTCTAGCGAACCATTTTCTTTATGGAACGGCATACACACCGGCGGCAACCTTGTCAAGCAAGGCTCTCCTGTCTGTCCAGTCGATGACGGTCTGTTCGCTCAACGATAATATATAGTGTACATTGTGTGTCACCTATCACTAGTGCCATTTGCGTGAACGCGTAGGCCTAATTTGCTTCTTCTCAATGCCGCTTATTTAAGTAGTTCGATGCGATCGTATATTTTAGGTTTGAAGTTGTAAGACAAACACATCACAATGCAAACTTCAGAATGGCACTAGAGATGCAACAAACAATGTACGCTATAACATCCACGTAATAGTTTACAAGTAATACGAAGAGGGAGTCGGAAAACGGTACAACACCGGCAAAGGCATTATTTGAAGGTAAGAGGGTGAGAAAGTGGATAATTTGAGGCAGAAACAGGGGTCCATAGGTGGTGGACCACAGGTCAACAAAATTGTCAGCCTGGATTCCACCCTTGGGAGTTTAGGAGGGGGCTGGAGGATGATTTCTCAATTTGAAAATAGGATCCTAAAGCTAGCAAATTAGATTGCTTCCATTGAGGAGGCAGGGGTGGAGGGGGGCGGGGTACTTACCCAAAGCATTTTTTGTAAATATTTGTAAATATTCATGCCTACTGTGGCCAATCTTAATCTAAAAGAATTTCCCCCATCATAATAATTTTCAATAATTACATTTTGCTCTTAAGAATTTCTGGTTGTTATGCCTCTGGCCAATTTGCTCTATTCATAGCTTTCAGTCACGTGGTTTCTTCCCTAGCAACCACCAAACTGACGGGCAAAAAGTATCATAGCAACATCGCTCAACATGGCTGCCTACTATTTAGACCACCTCACTCATGAAGAACTATCAAGATACACGACGGTGATAGGAGTGGAGGATTGACACCATTCAAATAGTGTTGGATTCCCTGTCTTCTACTCTATCCGGACACGTTGGAATTATTTTCCTAACCCCCGGAGAATCAAAGTTATTGACCTGCAAAGGGTGCCTCCTTGACCGGCTTTTCCCGTGAATAACACCGGTTATGGAGGTGGTACAAACATAAGACTATTATTGCTAAATTCACCATCAGTATACGGTCATTTTGAGCCCTTAACCACCGCGCTGACACCCCGAGAAGATATACTTTTAATATGAAACTCGATCAACCGGGCGTTCACCGGCTGCTGGACGAAACTCCCAACTCCCGCTGTCAGCGAGGCGAGGGAATATTTCTACCCGGGAATTCGCTCCTTGCTGTTTCCACGGTGATAGGAGTGGAGGATCGACTCCATTCAAATTGTGTTGGATTCCCCGTCTTCTACTCTATCCGGACACGTTGGAATTATTTTCCTAACCCCCGGAGAATCAAAGTTATTGACCTGCAAAGGGTGCCTCCTTGACCGGCTTTTCCCGTGAATAACACCGGTTATGGAGGTGGTACAAACATAAGACTATTATTGCTAAATTCACCATCAGTATACGGTCATTTTGAGTACTTAACCACCGCGCTGACACCCCGAGAAGATATACTTTTAATATGAAACTCGATCAACTGGGCGTTCACCGGCTGCTGGACGAATATTTATATCCGGGAATTCGCTCCTTGCTGTGTCCACGGTGATAGGAGTGGAGGATCGACTCCATTCAAATAGTGTTGGATTCCCTGTCTTCTACTCTATCCGGACACGTTGGAATTATTTTCGTAACCCACGGGAAATCAAAGTTATTAACCCGCAAAAAGTGGGTTTTGCCCGCAAAAAGTGCCTTTTGCCCGTCAGGTGGGCGTTTCCACTATGCTGTGACGTCACATGAAAGCTATGAATAGGCTGTTGCAAATCAGGAGCATCGATTATCCGAAGAATATCATAAATAGCCATTTAACTTAATTTGGACACAGATTCACTGTGCATTATTGCCTATGATGCCATCAGCCTATCAGAATGCTTGTTACATTCCAAAATCACTATCTGCCCAAGTCATCTCTTGACATAGGCGTTTTTGACACTACATACAAAGATGGCCCGGCTGACCCACAAGTGAAGCGTGACGTAGGCAATTATCCTATGAGGCTAACGCTATGAATTAAACGTGTTATGTTTATGTCCAATGTCCAAACTCTGTATGCATTTCTACGGAACTACCGTGCCACGCCACACTGCTCCACTGGGATGGCTCCAGCTGATGTGCTGTTTGGTGGGCCCCTACGGATCAAGCTACCTGCGCCCCCTCTCCCCTGTCAGTCCCAGACTGATGCAAAACTACGACGAGCAGATGCGATGGCAAAGCACAGGATGAAACACAATGCGGAAAAGAGGCGCCATGTGGCTCCTTTGGCTCTGAAGGTTGGTGATAGGGTTCTCTGTCGTCAAAAGAAGGAAGGGAAGCTGTGCTCAGCTTACAATCCCCACCCATACAAGATCATCGCGATCAAAGGCTCCATGGTGACAGCCAAAAACAACAATCATATGATCACCAGAAACTCATCCCACTTCAAGACTCTACCTAAGGTTGACGATCACCACTCTCAATCAGTTGACATGCAAGATGTGATGGACTGGACTGAAATAAATCCTCAGCAAACAGCTGAACTCTTACGCCCTGACAACCCTAGACCACAGTCACCTGTTCACAGGTACCCAGTTAGGGAAAGCAGAAGACCACCGTCATACCTCACTGATTTTGAATAATGTGCACTATGTTAAAAATACATTGTTGAGTTCAAGTGATGTATAGTTATTGTTAAAGAAAAGAAATGTAAGGAAAGGAGGGTTGTAATGTCTATGGTTCACAGTCGACATTATGTTCATTCTATTCACTGAGTTGATAATGTTTAGTTCCGACCTACAGAGGGCGCTATATGTTTTACTCCTCTAGAGCAAGACACACTTGTTATGATATAGAGAGAAGCAGCGCGAGTTGTTTAGTTGTGATGCTAATTTAGCCATGATAGCAGGAATTGTCATGTAAGCCTGGAAACGTTCACTAAAGACTCAAACTGAGATCACTGTGTTGGATGAGTTATTTCAAAACTTTACAAGGTATAACCAGCTTTTGTTGCAATAACCATTTGTACCTGCTTTGTATAGGTTCTTCAGTTGTGGCTGCATTCAACCCAGTCATCAATTTAGAGCATGAGGCCATCATTGGAAGTTCAAACCCACTTGTTTCCAGTGTATGGTTTTCCATATTATGTTCCTAGATTCTTTTGAAATATAAATGCATTTCTTTTTGAAAACAAGTCGTATTTGTTTTTTACTCCTGTTTCCTCTCCACTAATCATAAAGTGGCTTCCCAAAGACAGGTGACTTACAGGTGCATCATGGGAAGATGAAAGGGACACATTTGCACAACCATGCCATCTCTATGAAACTAGGGAATTACACTTCAACACAATAGTACGATACAGACATGCTAATTGGTGCATTGGAGAGTCTGGGTTAGGTCAAATAAATGTCTTCTCATAAGTAAAGGCAGCTGTGCTGGAACTCTAGAACTAAGAGTATTCTAGAACTCTGCACCTTAGTTCCACACTGGGTAGCAGGTGCCTAGCATCAGTCACTAGGCTAGTGCTACATGTTATGTTAATCTGATGTTCTGTGTGGTCTATGTGAAGACAACCCAGGTAATTGGTTGATCCATACTGGTTGTACACGGCGCTCAAGGCGCTCTGTCAAAATGTTTCAGTACGACTGGTAAACTACAAAGCCGCACCGCTTGCAGCATTACGGTAATCAGTAAACACCGGTACTGATGTGCTTACTCACAGTCCCACACCACAAGACCCCAAGTAAAGAAGACTAAACAGAGTTTCCGAGGGAACAAAGCGAGATGGCCACAGTTAGAGGACAAACTCGAACAGTGGGTTGTTGAACAGAGAGCCGCAAGTAGAAGCGTCTCTACAGTCACTATTCGAATGAAGGCAACAGCGCTAGCACGGGACATGAACATCGATGAATTTCGAGGCGGTCCTTCTTGGTGCTTTCAACTTGAAGTTTTAAAGTACCCACTCGATATAATAAACAACAGTTTAACGATCACTAAACACTTATAATTTGTGTATTGGATTCATTATTCTCGTTTGCCGGAGGCTACCGGTAAGGGAGGGTTGACTTGTAAACATACTTTCGTTTTAGCTCGTGTTCAAAAGCAAGAACTGTGTGTTCATCTTGTTATGTGTAGTTATGTGTTTTTAGCATGTCGATGTTCTCCCAGCATGTTGTCATGTTATTAAAATACAGTTTAGACCTTCGTAGCGATGTGTTTTGTTAGCAGCGTTCGTAGCTGTGGCTGCGTTCAGAGTCACTTTTCTCCCATTCAGTGTTTGAGGTGAACCAACATTCAAATACGCCTGTCGTGTTCAATCTTTCTCTGATTTGAATGTATGACATCATTTAAAAGCTTACAATCTGTAAAAACTGAAAAATTACGTTGCACGTTTTACCAGGAGCTGTCACATATTGGTTGTTGGTTATAATTGTATAGCCTATTGGTTGTTTTCTGGTGTTGTTTTATTGTTTTGCTCTGTTTGTAGTCTACTTGATGTATTTTTATCAGCTGTTAAATAACCACAGCGGTTAATCCACTAATAGAGATAATAGCAGATTGAAAATGCTTGTAGCTAACTACTCTATATCTCGTGGTCGCAGCTATTGCGAATTGCTATTCACGCGAGTCAGCTGTGAATCACCGCAGGTCCTTGACGCTTGTTGCAAAAATGGATGACGAACGGCTGATACTTGAGGTGGAAAAATATATATTTTTGACAGTGGAGCAGGTAGAACGTTGACGGTGACAACGCTCAGGTGGAGCATGGACAACGGGAAGTTGACACAACACCGATGGAGAGGTGACGCAACGCAGTAGGTGGAGCTTGGGCGTAACGCAACCCCAGTCAAACGTTTGACTGCAATATTCTATATTCTATTCTATGCGACTTATAATCCGGTGCGCCCTGTATATGAAAACAGTTCTAAAATAGGCCATTCATTGAAGGTGCGCCTTATAGTGCGGAAAATACGGTATATATATATATTTTTTTGCCATCCTCCCTCTAGTTTTGGTTGAAATTAGGTCGTTGTTTTGAGCGCGCGTGCGCGTTTCATGCGCGTGCATGCGGGAAAAAATTGCGCGCGCGGACAGGGCTCTCCGCCTCTCCGATGAGGTCAAAATCCTAAGTATGACAAAAATGGCTCAAATAGCCCCAGCCCTCTAAGGGTTAAGGACAACTTCCTAAATGCTGAACTGGCTGGTAGAATACATGCTTTTGACTATGGTTACAATCAACAGCGAAATCGTCCGCCAAGAGTGAAGTTGTTTGATGGAAGTAATGATTTGGGGTTGAATGCCATACAGTCTTGGTGCTTATTACGCAATATGCCTTTGCTATTTGGTGATTTTATACAGACAGATGATAAGTACTGGCATCTTCTACTTTTGCTTCTTCAGATCGTCAACATTATATTTTCACCAATCCTGTCAGAAGGCATGACCATATACCTCAAACATTTAATCATTGACCACCATCGACTCTTCAAGCAGTTATTTCCTTCAATCAATCTCTTACCAAAGCATCACTTCAGGCTACATTATCCTCGCAATATAAGGAACATCGGCCCAATTCTGCACATGTGGTGCATGCGTTATGAAGCCAAACATAATTTCTTTAAGAGACAATTAAAAAGCTTTAAAAACATTACACTGACATTGGCCAAAAAACGTTTCGAAGTCGTCATAAAACAGCTGAATCTGCAAGGCATCTTTTTCTACAGAAAATAGGGGACTTTCTTTCAAATAGGTGGCATCTCTTAAATCTGCATACACACCTTCCTTGTGAATGGGCCTGGGCTTGAACATGTCTGCAAGTTCTGGGTTTTGACATTTTTTCTTCAGTGTTTCCAAAATGGGAACATATACGACAGCAACGTAGAGCCGAAAGGGCGAAACACTGGGCGCTAAGTGTTCCATGAACTGTGGATATTACTGTGTTGAGTTATTATTCACACATTATATTAATTATATTATATTTCATTTCTTCCAGGCAAGTAACCGTGAACTGATCGTATATGCCTAATAAGCATATTTGAACTTGTTAACTTAGCATGACAAACAAAACACTGCATAATGGAGGAGAAATTCAAGCACTAATGAAGCAACCTTGCCCTAACTTCAGCAACACAAGGACTCTCTTTGACTTTACCAACATCAATGTTATACACAGTGGTCTGGATGAACAGGTACATGTTGTGGAGCATGGTGTTGTATGATGTGCCAAACACAAAATGTGCCTTGAATAGTTTATCAAAAGCACCAAGAGAAGAGGTTGACCTGCAAGGTATGGCATTCTTGTCGAGAATGATGAACTGCATTCTTCTTAACGCCAACAGCCAGGAGATAGGGTTGAGTGCTCGTAGTGATGGCAGATTCTCTTGGATGCTTGTTCCAGTCTGAGAAGACAAATACACATGGAGTGACGATTAGTATTACGTGGTTGTAATATTTGAAATAAAAAATAATTCTCATCATTAAAAAAAAAACATCATAATTTTAAAATAATAATAAATATATACGTATACACACAAACCTTCTTGAAGACCACAAGATGCTTCTCCGCTTGGGAGGCTGACACCTTCCCTGGTCTCTTCCGACCCTGAGCAGTCGGTGGAATCAGGTGTGACAGCAGTAAAATTGATGAGGTCACTGTCCCAACCTGCAACACAGAATTGCACTTGACTTGCACTGTCAGCAGCATTTTTACAAAATACAGAAAAGATAGCATTTCTATATAATCACAAGAAGCTCTCCCACTACAAATCCTTATAGCTGAGCCAAAGACTTCAGTGCGTTCAAACGTCCTTGTTCAATATACAGAACCAGTCAAAAGTTTGGATGCACTTTCTTATTAGAAATGAGAATTAGTATTATGTTGATATATGTTTAGACATGATACATTATAGGCCCTCATTTATTGACGGGCAATGCCTTAACCCAAACAAAGTCAATACATTAGGGCCCGATGTCGATACAAGTCTATGAGTGCCATACAACATCAGTATCCTTACAGCTTACCAAAGTCAAAATCCGCTTCAGTGCCATCCTCAGGAGGATCAGCAGCCAGCAGGAGTTCTTCAAGTTCACTGATGGATGGGAGCTTTCTGCATTGTTGGATAATCTTTTTCTTGAATGTGGTCGTCCACCTCTCCAGAAACTTGCCTGATGCATCCTCTCCAAACATCAGAAGGAAATCCTGTTCAACCTGGGGTGAAGGTATTGGGGGACAATCTCAGAATTTTACAGCCAACCAAAGTTAATAGGTGCTAGTTATTCATGCATCACTACAATACCCATCTACTATTCAAAACTACTCAATAATGGTCATAACGCTGTCAAAATAATGACATAATTACCAAGCCTTTGACATCACTGAAGCGTGGAAATTCTTAAAGTATGTCGCTTGACTGCTGGGGATTAAGGACCAAGTTGCGGCGATAGGCAAATGTCACCTTCATCTTCTTCTTGACCATGTCCTCATCAGCTGCATGTCTCATTAGTGCGATTGCTTCTTTGCACTGATCTTCGCTCAGGGCAGTCTCTGGTAGATATTGTGACACGTCTGTCAGTTGGTCCTCCAGAAATGTTGTTACCAAATGGACTTTCTGCTGAAACTACACAATGGGAAAATACCTGCTCAATACTGATGACAAATATGTACATTTTAAAACACTTTCAGCAACTTGGATTTGACCCAACTTTAGAATTTGTATTTATTTATTTATTTTATTATTGGCTGGACAAACATTATGTGCAAAAAATCTTGTAACGGTTTTGTTCCATACATTTTTACAATATAATTAGTTACCTCCAAATGAAGCTCGTCTGTCTTTAGCAGTGCTTCTCTGAGCAGTTTTGATCCTCCAGGCCAGGTATCCAGTGCCACTCTCGCCATCATAATAATGCTCCTTGGAGGATACCAGAAACAGACAATTCTTCATTAATAACATTTAAAAGTGGAAAGTGGAAAACAACCTCCTCTGGCAGGATTCAAAATGTTTCAAGATAGCATTTAACATTACCACAACAATCACGGTGTGCAACTCACATAGCCATTCTTCGAATATGGGTCACTGAGGTAAGGGAATAAGGTCACAATTCCTCTGGCATACTTTTCTTTCAACTGTCTGGGTGGTGATGTACTACAATATTGAAGAAGAAATGATTTATTAGTCATATTCCCTGGATTTAACTTCAAATTAATCTGAAAACTAGATTGAGAACACAAGAGTCAACTAAAAACAATTAGCAAATTACCCATTCTTCTCTATCGTGTCAGCTGACAGTATGTTCACCATTTTCCTTCTGGTTTCATCCACCAAGGACTTGGTTCGATTGTATTCATTCATTATACACTCCCCACCAGGTTTCTTGGTAAGAATGGATTCCACCAACTTAACACAATGCAAAACAATTCATCACATTATATATCCACTGCAATTCAAAGTTCACATAACTGCTGAAAATAAAGTAATATCATGACTTGAACGTTGTCTTCATGTAATGTAAAATCTCCATTTATGCCTAAAATGAACTGATTCAAGAACAGATTCAGAAGTGTCACAAGAAACAACTGGTGTTTTTGTGTGTCAACTCTTACTTGCTTAGCTTCTGCATCCAGCCTCTGGCGTTTTCTGGCAGGGCTATCTGAAATGATGGTTGTATCCTGAGAGTCTGAGGTATCGAGGGATGACTGTTGGGACAGCTCAGGAGAGACAGAACCTGACAATACTTGAACAAGTAGGAGGAAGAAAAAAAACTATTATACACAGTTCCCTCATGCTCCCATCCAATGTCTTGTTGTTGTTTATATTGTCTTGCTGTTGTGTCACACTAGACCTGGGGCTGCATCTAAATTTCATTGTACTTGTACAATGACAATAAAGATCATTTCATTTTTCATTTCAATGAACAATGTAAGCTTCACATGACAAAACTAAATGATCCATTAAATAACAGATAACACATTTAACTGAAACAAACCTGTGTCATATTTGATGGTTAGCACACCAGTTGAAGGATCATTTACTATATCCTCGTCATCCAACTCAGTCCCAGAACTGTCAATAATGTTCACACCTTCTGTTACAGCTGGGACACCAAACTTTGCAAATGCTAGGAAACAGGCACAAAAGCTTGTATGATTTCACATAGTCAACTACTCAAATATTCACAAACATTTACCCCTCAATTTCCAAGTATTCCAGTATATCATATTTAAATAGCTCAATTCAGTTACTATTAGCACCTAAAGCTTTTTCTTGCACATGTCAATTTCTTACCTGCAATCAAAAAATCTGTCAGCTTTGGCTCTGTTATTCTAACAAATGTTTGGACATCACCCAGTTTTACTTTAAGCAGCATGCTCCCTGCAGAGTAACAGGATATGATTTAAGTAAGATAAGTAATGCACATCTAATTTAACAGTGACTTTACCCCCACATTTACCATAGTTTCATCAACTAGCCAAAAAATAAA
Organism: Nansenia antarctica; assembly: GCF_963989245.1. Lineage (NCBI taxonomy): Eukaryota > Metazoa > Chordata > Actinopteri > Argentiniformes > Microstomatidae > Nansenia > Nansenia antarctica. The sequence continues at coordinate 37,653,357 of NC_137677.1, read as the reverse complement.
CCTATTACGCAGTAACTGATTTAAAGAAAGAAATTAAGTCTATGTTAGCATTACCTTACATCTTCTGTGATGATGCTAAGCTAACGCTAATCGTTGTAGGACTCCCCGCGCACATGTTAAGTAAACTAGCCATTCAAGCTAATATTACTAGCTATGTTAGCCAACTCCCCACACGTGCACGTTGTTAACGTATTTTACTGGAATCGAGACATTACAAAAAAGACAACACAATCACCCCTCTACACTCTGTTAACAACGTTAACTTCACCTCTACTGACATTGTCTAGTTAGACGTTAGCTAACTTGCCTTAATTATCTTCATGTGAACACTCCGCACATGGTCGGTGACATTAGCCCTTTGGAAACCAGTATTTTAAGATATAAGATCAGCTGGAGTGTATGGTGAACAACAATATAAAGTTATTCTAAAACGCTGCTTCTATTGAAATGCCAAAGTATCCGTTTAATGAATAGATGATTAGGAGACACTTACCGCTGTCGTTCGACGTGACTCAAAAATGGCCTTCAGTGAAATGGCGCTGGGTGAAAACTGATCAGCTTGAAGAAACCACGTGACTGAAGAAACCACGTGGGACTGATTGACAAATGATGGGCGGGGCTTTCCAGGGTACGTCTAACACCGTGTCAATTAACTCCTTGAATTATAATAATAATAATAATGGATTTTATTTATAAAGCACTTTACATTTCAAGAATCTCAAAGTGCTACATTCAATAAAAGAAACAAAAACAGCACAACACAATAAAGATCACTAAAAACATCAAAAGCAGAAAGGTTAAAAAGACACTGTGGCATAAAACTAAAGATTTTTATTTTATCACCAACACTGGAGGGAATATTACTCTAGCTGTTGTTGTAATAACTCGGAAAGAGTCAATGTATTTTTACACTGCATATTTAACACTGGGGAATTTACTGTGTAGCATGTCGATGTTCTATCATGAAACACAACTGTGAACATTTCAAACCTGCAAACTGCGACACTTTAAATGAATGTGCAATAACACTATGTGCAATATGACAACCCTCGGGTACATAAGGTTCAGAGATAGGAAATGTTAGAATAGGTATAGCATAGCATAGAGTACAGCACAGTGTTTTATTTGTATAGTATAGTATAGTGGATAGTGTACAGCCTTTATTTATGTAAACCAGCTCTTTTCCCTTCTTGTTTTTAGTTTTTTTTTCTTCCCCTAGCACCAGGGGAGCCCCCCCCCCTCCCAAATGTCGTTGTTTGGTACGTGTACTATATCAATGACAATAAAGACCATTCATTCATTCATTCATTCATTCATTCATTCATTCATATCAGAATGTTGTGATGTTATAACAAATAGGACCGTTCCTAACAGAGTACAGGGAAGCGGACTACAGCACTACTGTCTGTGTGTGGATCGGGCCAAATGGTTTCTGGATGGGCTCTCTCTAGTCAGCTCTGTCCTCCAGTCGACCTCGAGGGTTGGGAGACAGACACTTCATTATAATATCACGCCAATGCATTATTGGTTTCAATCATTGGATTCTTTTTGAACAATTCACCACTCAATCCTGGTCAAACTCTGTAATACATTATATGATTTCTTGAACCTTCAGATCTCTTTATTTCATCTCATTGCAAACCTGAAAACTATTGTGTTGCTTGCTGCGGAAGAAATGTGACAAAATAATGTCCCGTCGTGTTCACCCGGTTTATCTGAGACACCACAGGGACAATGTGCATGGGACTTGGGTGAATGATGTTTATGGGACTTGGGTGAATGATGTTTATGGGACTTGGGTGAATGATGTTCATGGGACTTGGGTGAATAGATAGATAGATAGATAGATAGATAGATAGATAGATAGACTTTATTTGTCATTGCTACAGTACAGGTACCAAACAACGAAATTTAGGAGGGGAGGCTCCCCTGGTGTTTAGGAAAGGAAAAAGAAACACATTTTAGAAAAAAGCATAGATGCATAAAATCACAAGAAGGTAAGGAGCTGGTTTACATCAATATGAGGCTATTTTAAAGTGTCACAGTTTGCAGACTTGAAAATGTACATGTTTGTGCCTCAGCACTAGCTGCCATACAATCCGTCCGGACTGTCCTGGGCCCAGAACTTAGGCCTTTTCTGTGTTCAGGGCCTTGACGGCCCTGTGGTAGAAGCTGTCCTTCAGTCTGTTTGTCTTAGCGGCCGGGGTCCTGTACCTCCTGTTCGAGGGCAGCTTGACAAAGTGTTCGTGCCCAGGGTGGGTCGGGTCCTTGGAGATCTTGGAGGCCCTCCTGAGACAGCGTGTTTTGTACAGCTCCTCCAGAGAGGGGAGGGGGGCGCCGGTGATCTTCTGTGCTGTTCTCACGACTCTCTGTAGATCGCTTCTCTCCGCTGCCGTGCAGCTGTGGAACCAGTTGGAGATGCCGAAGGTGAGGATGCTCTCCACTGCGCCGTGGTAGAAGGCCACCAGCATCTCCTTCTTGCTGTGTTGTTTCTTGAGGCATCTCAGGGTGTATAGCCGCTGTTGTGCCCTCTTGATGGTGCCTTTAGTGTTGTCCTTCCAGGCCAGGTCATCCCGCATGTTGTGTCCCAGGAATCGGAGGTTTGAGACTATCTCCACGCTCTCTCCGTCGATGAGCAGGGGCAGGATCTCGGACTTTTTCCTCCTGAAGTCTACGATGAATTCCTGGGTCTTTGACTTGTTTAGCAGCAGGTTGTTAACCTTGCACAGCTTGCTCAATTGCTCTACCTCATCCCTGTACGCCGCCTCGTCCCCCCCCGAGATACATCCCACCACGGTGGTGTCGTCTGCAAACTTTACGATGTAGTTGCTGGGGTGGATGGGGGTGAAGTCGTGGGTGTAGAGGTTGTAGAGGATGGGGCTTAGCACGCAGCCCTGGGGTGACCCAGTGCTGAGGCTGAGGGCTGTGGAGGTGTGGGGGCCCACCCGCACCCTCTGGGGGCGGTCGGTCAGGAAGTCCTTGATCCACGCACATATAGAGTGTGATAGACCCAGGTCTAGTAGTTTGGTCACTAGCCTGTCTGGAAGGATGGTGTTAAAGGCGGAGCTGAAGTCCACGAAGAGCAGTCTCGCGTAGCTGTTTCCCCTCTCCAGGTGGGATAGAGTGGCGTGGAGAGTCGTCGCTATGGCGTCCTCTGTGGACCTGTGGGCTCTGTAGGCGAACTGGTATGGATCCAGGTTGGGCGGGAGGCGTGTGAGTATGTGGGCCCGGACTAGTTTCTCGAAGCACTTCATGATGATTGGTGTGAGTGCCACCGGGCGGTAGTCGTTTAGGCAGCTCACCGTGCTTTTCTTCGGGACTGGGATGATAGTTGAGGTTTTCAGGCAGGGTGGGACGGTGGCCTGGGACAGGGACTGGTTAAAGATGTTGGTGAAAACCCCGGCCAGCTGGTCGGCGCAGTCTCTCAGCACCCGTCCCAGGACGCCATCCGGCCCCGAGGCTTTCCTGGGGTCCACCGCCTTCAGTACGCGTCTCACCTCGTGCTCTGTGAGGGTGAGGCTGCTGAGAGCTGTAGAGAGTGGTGTCTGTGTTGTGGTTACCTCCGTTCGCCCCTCGAACCGGGCGTAGAAGGTGTTCAGCTTTCCCGCCAGCAGGGGGTCGTCCTCTGCGGCTGTGAGCCTGTTGGCTCTGAAGTTTGTCATCTGCTGAACCCCCTGCCACATCCGCCTGGAGTCGTTGCTCAGGAGGCATTCCTCAATCTTCTCTCTGTGCTCTGCCTTGGCCGCTTTGATGCCGCGCTTTAGGTTGGCCCTGGTGGAGCTGTACAGCGGTGTGCGCTTCCCTGCGAAGAAGGCGTTGTCCCTCTCATTTAACAGTTTTTGGACCTTCCCAGTCATCCATGGCTTCGTGTTGGGGTAGACCCGGACCCGTTTGTCCACGGTGACTGAGTTGGTGCAGTTCACTATGTGGTTCAGAACCGACGACGTGTACTGTTCCAGGTCCTCATGCTCATATTCCTGCCATAGGGTGTCATTTAGGCAGATCTGCAGTGGAGCGGACCCTTCTGGCGAGGTTCTGACAGTCTTAGTGGTGGTGGGAGCACTTTTCCCCATTGTGGTGTATGCAAGAATCAGGAGGATTGACACATGGTCAGACATGCCTAGATGAGCTAGCGGACTAGCCTTGTAAGCACGTTTGATGTTGGTGTATACCTTATCCAGTGTTTTTTCTCCTCTCGTTGCACATTTTACATGCTGGTAGAACTTGGGTAGTACTGCCTTCAGGTCGACATGATTAAAGTCCCCCGCTATGATGTGGATAGCCTGTGGATCAGTACTTTGTTGGCTACTAATGACGTCATATAGTCGCGCCAATGCTACTTTGCTGTCTGAGCTAGGTGCAATATACACACATGTAATTAGCACCGCGTTAAACTCCCTAGGCAGGTATGTGGGTCGGCATTTAACAGTCAAGTATTCTAGGTCTGGGGAGCAGTGGCTACTTACAGTTTTCGTGTTTAAGCACCAGCTATCCTTCTTCGATATTATGATCCCACCTCCTCTTGACTTCCCGCTACGCTCCGTACGGTCAGCGCGATGTAGCGTTCGGCCCTCTAAGCTAACGTTAGCGTCCACAATGTTGTCATTTAGCCAGGTTTCGGTCAGAATAATCACACAGCTATCCCCTACGATGCTGTTTTTTGCCACCTGTAGTCTCAGTTCATCCATCTTATTTGTCAGGGATCTGACATTTGAGAGGAAAATGCTTGGAATAGCTGGCTTGTTTGGGCTGCGTCTCAATCTTGCTAGCAGGCCTCCCCTGCGGCCTCGCCTTTTCCTACGATCTCGCCGCCGGCGTTTCCGCCTCAGGGAGGGGACTGTGAACCAGGGCTCTCCCGGTAGCCTGGCGATGTCCTTGTCAATGCTGTATTGCTCCAGGAAATCCGCCCTAACTATCTTGTCGTTTTGCGTGCCAACTTCTAATAAGTCGAGCCTGCTGTAGGTACTATATACACAACTGTTCCCTATAAGTACTAAAAAAAGAGTGAACATACAAAAGTAATTAAAAACACAATGAAACACCAGTGTGGTAGCCCCCCGAGCCGCAGCGTCTAAGCGCGCGGCCATCTTGGAACAATGATGGGGATACAGTCTAGCGAATTTGTCAATACTATTTGGAGATATTGTGAGAAATGTAAAAGCTGTAGGAAGCACGTCTGATAATGAATCAAATAAGCACTACAGTGGTGGCTGTGTAGATTGTAGTATTATGGAGTAGCCCTCTAGCCTAACGAATGTAGAATTGATTGGGTGTAACACAGTGGCGGCTGGCCGATAGAGGGCGCTGGGGCGCCGCCCCCACCTTCACTTCCTAGTTCCCCACCTTCACTTCCTAGTTGCGATTTGTAAAAGTTTTTTTTTTTAAATAAACATTGTTTATTCACAAAATGCAGCTGATATTCTGTCGTCGCCTATCAGCATTCATTAAAAATCCTCCAATACAATAAACATTTTATCTGTGTGTGTGTGTGTGTGTGTGTAAAATTCACTGTTAAAATACATAGGGGGTATGGAGGACCAAGTCTGCCAAAATTAACAATAAATATATAGACACATAAATGAATGTATGAACAAATACATCAATGAATACACACAGTATAACGCAATACATTTCTATATGTATTTATTCTTTTCCACATTTATTCTTTCTTTTCCACATTCATTCTTTCTTTTCCACATTGTTTTCCACATTCATTCTTTCTTTTCCACATTGTTTTCCACATTGTTTTCCACATTCATTCTTTCTTTTCCACATTGTTTTCCACATTCATTCTTTCTTTTCCACATTGTTTTCCACATTCATTCTTTCTTTTCCACATTGTTTTCCACATTCATTCTTTCTTTTCCACATTGTTTTCCACATACATTCTTTCTTTTCCACATTGTTTTCCACATTGTTTTCCACATTCATTCTTTCTTTTCTACATTCATGCTTTCATTCTTTCCCCGATTATCAGTAATGTATGCACATATAGGGGCATGTCTTGCATGTTGTCCTCGCCCCACGCATTTTCATTGGTTGATGCCCCACGCATTTTCATTGGTTGATACCGCGCGTGACGTGGTAAAAGCGACCTTCATGCCACACATCCGAAGGCATGCATTTGTTAATTCTTATTCTGGCACGGGTACTTCAACACTGGTTATGCTCTTGGATGCTGGTTTAACATAGGCTACTTACGATTTCTGATGACTGGCAGTTCTCCTGACCTTCAATGCCCAATGCACTGATTGTAAGTCACATTACAGTTTTTTACGATTGCTAACTCACCATGTTCAATACTGAAACCACAGTTTCACAACTCTTCATACAGTCTGCATTCGTAACACTCATGTTGGCCAATGACTTCATTCATGTCTCAAAAGAAGCTCGTTCAACCACACACTGTCAACAATGTTCACTCAGAAGCATACTGTGCAAGGTTAACAACCTGCTGCTGAACAAGTCAAAGACCCAGGAAATCATCGTGGACTTCAGGAGGAAAAAGTCCGAGATCCAGCCCCTGCTCATCGACGGAGAGAGCGTGGAGAGAGTCTCAACCCTCCGATTCCTGGGGGTGCACATACAGGATGACCTGTCCTGGAAGAACAACACAACAGCCACCATCAAGAAGGCACAACAGCGGCTCTACATCCTGAGAGTCCTCAGGAAGGAACACAACAAGCAGGAGATACTGGTGGCCTTCTACCGCGGCGCAGTGGAGAGCATCCTCACCTACGGCATCTGCAACTGGTTCTCCAGCTGCACAACCGCGGAGAGAAATGCGCTACAGAGAGTCGTGAGAACAGCCCAGAAGATCACCGGCGCCCCCCCCCCTCTCTGGAAGAGCTGTACAACACACGCTGTCTCAGGAAGGCCTCCAAGATCTCCAGAGACCCAACCCACCCTGGGTACGTACACTTTACCCAGCTGCCCTCGAAAAGACGGTACAGGACCATGGCCGCAAGGACAAACAGACTGAAGAACAGCCTCTACCCCAGGGCCATCCAGGCCCTGAACACAGCAAAGACCTAGGTTCTGGGCCCTGGACAGTCTGGACGGATTGATGGCAGCTGCTGGACTGAATTTTTTTTTTAATCAGGTGTAGTGCTGAGGCACAAATATGTACATTTCTAGCCTGCAAACTGCGACACTTCAAATGAATGTGCAATAACACTATGTGCAATATGACAACCCTAGTCGTCTATCTGTACAGTATAGTATAGTGGATAGTGTACATAGCCTTTATTTATGTAAACCAGCTCCTTCCCTTGTGTTTTTTTAGTTTTTTTTTTCTTTCCTAGCACCGGGGGAGCCACCTCTCCTAAATGTCGTTGTTTGGTACCTGTACTATAGCAATGACAATAAAGACCATTCATTCATTCATTCATTCATTCATTCTGTACCTTAATCCAGAATACAGTTGTTCTGGTAGCTTCCATTGTTCATGAAGAAACAGCACTTTGTATGATTGTTGCCTTATTTACTGTACCTCAGTATCTGTATTCATTGTTTGCGTTTTTATACATTAAAGTTCAGTTTGCAAAGCGTAAAAAATAAAATAAAAAAATAAATAAAAATGAGGTAATCTCTTTATTTTTTGTGTTGGGTGTGTGTACTCTTATTACAAGTCACTACACTTCGGCCTCCGACGAAATCACAAAAGTATGACTGGCACATCCTGCACAACACCACAATAACACCAGCACCTCCAAGCAGACTCAAGACCCGCCACCCTTACAACAAGGCAGCACAAGACATGCTCAACTCCACCTCTGAGGACATCTCCAGAGATGCATGGTTGGCAGCAGCTTGGAAGCAGGAGTGGGAGTCAGCCGGGCCCTCCCGAATCCACCGCTACATCTGGGACCCAGGAGATGGCGCCACTGGAGGAGACGACCTACCACGCCGGCAATGGACCACACTGAACCGTCTACGAACTGGTGTCGGTCGCTTTAAAACATCAATGAAGGCGTGGGGCCTGGCGGACAGTGCGGCATGCGAGTGCAGTGACCCAGAGCAGACCGCCGACCATATAATCACCATCTGCCCCTTATATAGACCACCCTCAGAAGCCAGCCTCTTCGACCTAGAACCAGAGATGCGGGCATGGCTACGCGACACAAGCTGCGGAGCCTGGACGACATGATGAACATTAAGGAGGAGAAGCTGAGGGGGCGCTCCAGGGACACCTACGCTGCCCTCCAGTGGCTGAGGCAGAACAGAAACATCTTCGCCGGCAACGTCTATGAACCCATGCTGCTAGAGTTGGACCTCTGACGTTACACGAAAGAAGATGAAGAAGATCAACCCTCACCCTGCTCGCACACCGAGTAGACCGGAGAGCTGCAGCCGCTCAGCGCGCCGTCTGTCTTTACTGTAGCCCTTTTTAAAGCCTCACAGCAACAGTCACATTGATGATGAAGATCTGGACAAGATAGTATTACTGTTGCAATAGAGTTCCCAGCAGGAATCTATTTGTCGGAGAAAAACAAAGGATATGCTTTTGTTTAAAAAAAAAAAAAAAACTTCTTTAATTTTGATTTTCTTAATCTAATTTAAATTTAAATAAAATTTTTATTTAATTTAACTCTCTCTTGCAAAAAACCTGTCTTCCAACCAGCCTAACCCCTGGGCCGCTCCGTTCTTCACAACAGACCCTAGCAGCGACTACCGGACACCACAACGCAGAACATCTTAAACCTAGGTAAATGACCTAAAATCTCAGGCCCTGGCCGAGGTGTTCCAGCTGGCCCCAGCGGCACCTTGACCAGGGGGTAAGTATCGGCCCCTCTGGGTCCCACTTGGGACAGCACGCAGAGTGTGGTGGTACATGGCTTGGTACCTTAATCGTGGCCAAATCTTCTATGGAGCTTATCTCCAACCATACAACACCACACCACACCACACCACACCCCCCGACGTTGGAACCCCCCTACTTGGGGGTGGTAAGTACTGGACCTCCTTAGACCAAAAATCGCCAGTCTTAGACCTCCCCCCTCGTTCCCTAAACATTTCTAACTTATACAAATTCAACCTTAAACTTACTTCCCAATATAATTTCAAACCTTAACCCTACAATTTATCTTTACCTTATTTTAGTCTATTACCTACAAAACATTCCTAGACCACCTTGACCCTAACCTTTAGCCTACCTTAACTTTAAACCTTGACACTTACCCTAAAAACCTTGAACCCTGATTTCTGCCCACACCTTTACCCACCCATCCACTACCCCCCTCCACTCTCACACCTTCTCTCCTAGAACCCACCCAAACCAGGAACACATCTTTAAGCTTAACCACAACCCTAAACCCACCTTAACCCTAAACACGTACAAACTTGACTCTTACCCTAAATCCTCACTCTGGCCTTCTCCAACACCTTTACCCTTAAACCCACCCTACCACCCCCCTCCCACTCGGCTCTCACACAAACTAGTCTCTCTCCTAGAATCTATTGGAAACTAGAAGAGATTCCAAACTAGTTTCCTCACCCTTCTCTAAAAAAAATTCTCCAAACCAATTGACCTGAGGGACACACACTGATCTCCCCCGGTGGGCCAGCCTTAGGTGAGGGTGTCTAGTTCCGTGGCCGAAACACCCTATCGAGGGCCGAAGAACATAACCTCCTATCTGCAAAATTGTCTGATTGACGATTTTCACTTTGGATGACATCACAAGGTAGGCTGCTCCTATTCAGCCTGTCTGTACGTTATTTCCACCCTTCATTGTGACAGAAAGGTCACCTGACAAAAACCTCCAATCAGATTCACCTGGAATATGTTGAGGCGCAACACCTGCTATCTACATTGAGCTGAAACTTGAGACTTCTGTGGTATGTAGACCCGTCTAAATGTCTGTCAGATTGTAGTAATCAATTGTTTTCAAACTAAAATGTGTCTTTCACCCATTAGTGGAACCACTAGTGAAGTATTTGGTAGTATCTCTGTCAAGTTAATGATAAGAATTAATCTGAATGGCACATGGTAGTATTTTAGAGCTAGCATACTAGCGTTTTAGCCATAGATATCTATGGTATTAGCACCCAATGGTGAAACTTTTATCACACCAAGAGGGTGAGTTGATTGAAAATGTTAGGGATAATACTTGAAACATCACTGAGTGCCTTAAATTAGCATGTTTATTAGCCTAGCTACGTCTAGGTAAAAAACGTATATCTGCATGTATGTAGCTAGGAGGTTTAACCTATCTGCATGTATGTAGATAGGAGGTTTTGGCGTTGAGCATTTTGAACGTGTGGTTAGAGGTTGTCATTGCTGCTTTGATGTGAACGTCATTATCTCTTATTAATTGCAGGTCAACACCACACATGTCATGTCAACATGGCAGGAAAAAACCCTGAAGGACAGGTCAGGCAAAAAGAGGCCTCTGTCCAGGGGAAGGATGATGATGGAGTTGGCTCTCAAGAAAGGCAAGTAGTGGTATTGATGCATTATTTGGACCAGTTCCAGTGTTATAACATTATAATGGGAGTAAATGGGGAGATTTTAAACGGCTGAGAATAGCCTAATGGTTGCATTTGGAAAAAATACGAGGTTTGACACTGATGTTATATGCAAGGACATTATTTACAGAATATGAGAGTGGGCCGGTTCCCCATGATAGTAATGCTTCCAGCCCCGTACCACCACTATTAATAGTAAAATGAATTATTACAGCATAATCAGATCTTTGTGTCATGATGGGCACATCAGAGATAATAACGCTGAAAGTTGTAAAGATGATTTAACAATGATACTGATAATTGCATTTCATTTATAGGAACAAAATCTAAACCTGGTACCTGGGACCCTGGTACAGCCACCATTTCAGCCAGCCACGCGGTAACTGCAGGGGACCCTGGTACAGCCACCCCTTCAGCCAGCCACGCGGTAACTGCAGGGGACCCTGATACAGCCACCACTTCAGCCTGCCACACGGTGACTGCAGGGGACCCTGATACAGCCACCACTTCAGCCTGCCACACGGTAACTGCAGGGGACCCTGATACAGCCACCACTTCAGCCTGCCACACGGTGACTGCGTGGGACCATGGTAAGCCTACAACTACCTTGAAGGCAGGACCCTAGTATGTTAAGGATCTGGTAGTAATTTACATAATTATGGCTAAATTAGTTTGCCTTTACCTCACACTCCATTGGAGATGAGATTAAACACTCATTGCCTATTTTCTACTTTCCTATCAGGAACACTCCTCAAGACAGCCGGAACTACAGACCAGCCAGTAATCACAGAGAAACTATGTGAGGAACTTGTGACATTCACATCCATCGCTGAGTCTGATTTAGAAACATCTCCAGTATCTGATTCTGAGTCCCCTCTAGATGAGTCCGACCTTGATGAAACTTACAACCCTACAAAAGACAAGCAGAAAGAGACTGAAAGCTCTAGTAACAGCGGAGAAAGTGGGCAAGAGGAAGAACTGGCAGAGGATCAAGTACCTGAAGATATTGTGGAGGAAGACGCACACACTAAACCTAAGAAGAAGAAAGGTGTCAACTACAGAAAACAAAATGAGGAAAACAGACAGCTGGGAAAAGAGTACAAGGCAAAAAAGAAAGTGGGGGAAGAAATCATTGAGGTTACTAAATGTCCACGCTCCATAAGACACAGATGTAATCATGGCAGCAATGAGGGTCAAATCAGAAACAAGGGAGGACAGCAGTGTGAGAATATTTCTGAAGAGCAAAGGCAAACGATCTTCGCAGATTTCTGGAAGATGACCTGGGAGCAAAGGAAGAACCAGAAAACAGGAGTCTGCCTGGGAGAAGTATCTCATTACACGCTATATCCAAAATAAAACAACAACTCTGTAGTAGTATATCATGGTTTATAAGGAAGCAAGGATTAGGATTCAGTTCCACTTCTAGTCGTTCATTCTTATCAATGACATTTTGGTTTAAGTTTTTTGTGACGTGTCGTCACAGATTGAAGCATGCCCTACAAAACGACAAACAACAGGTGGTCAATCTCGGAAGAACCGAACATATAAGTACAAACTGCAGGTCGATAACAATCAGGTACCAGTTTGCCAGACAATGTTTCTGTCCACACTCAACATTGGAGCATGGAGTGTCCACGAATGGGCCAAATCGGACACGGGAATGCACCAGCCGCAACAGCAAACGCCATCAAGGAGCTGCAGTCGGCAGGATGGTTCTGCACAAGAATTTCTCAACAAACTGCCACAGGTTGAAAGTCACTACTGTCGCAGGGACTCTACAAAATTGTATCTGGAGCCAGTATTCGGTACATTTTCCTCACTGTACAGAGAATACCAGACGTACTGTGGAGAACATGGTCATAAGGCAGCCAGTGATTGCATCCTCAGAACGGTCTTCAAACAAATGAACCTGAGCTTATTTAAGCCAAAGAAAGACCAATGTGACGTGTGTGTTCAATATGAGGAGAGCAATAAGGACAAGGAAGCTTATGAGAAGCATATCAAACTGAAGGATATGGCACGCAGGCAAAAGACACTGGACAAGGAAAGGTATGCAGGAGACAAATCGACTGTGGTGTTAACAGTGGATCTTGAAGCAGTACTGTTGGCTCCAGCACTCAAGGCCAGTGCACGGTATTACAGAACTAAGCTAGCCTGTCACAATTACACAATCTACGACCTTCATTCCCATGATTCCAAATGTTACTTTTGGCATGAAGGTGAAGGGGGGCTAGATGCCGACACATTTGCAACCTGTCTTCTGGATTACTTGAACAACAATGAAAGGTGCAAAGCAGCATCCACCATAATCGTGTACTCAGATGGATGTACTTACCAGAACAGAAACAAAGTTCTTGCCAATGCACTGTATGACTTCTGCTGCAAAACCAAGAAAACGGTTTTTCAGAAAATCCTGGAAAAAGGTCACACGCAAATGGAATGTGATAGCGTACACGCTGCCTGTGAAAGAGCACTCAGGGACAAAAAAATCTATGTCCCCAGCAACTACAAAACGTACATAGAGGAAGCCCGTCCAAAGCAGCCCTACAAGGTTGAGTACCTGAAGCATGACTTCTTCAAGACATACAGTGATCTAACGTACTATTCCACAATCCGCCCTGGACATAAGGTTGGTGATCGGGTTGTCACTGACATCCGTCAGTTGAGATACAAAGATGGGTCTCTTGAGTACAAACTTGACTACTGTGAATCAGATTTTCATCCTTTGCCACAGAGGTGTAAAGAAAACACTGGTTCAATCAGGAGGAAATATGCAGAAACACCAAAAATCAAAAAGTCAAAATATGATGACTTACAAGCTCTGAAGGCTGTACTTCCTCAGGACTGCCATGCATTCTATGATGCTTTACCTCACTACACTGCTTAAAGGAACCATAGCGTTGGACAGTGTAGCTCTCTGGCCAGTGTAGCTCTCTGGCCAGTGTTTATACAGTATTTGTGTTCTTGGTCTTTATGTTGGACATACTGTACACTGCATAATTTGTTTTTCAAACCTGGGCTGACGAGATACAAATAATATGCACTAATGTTGCATCTTTGCTAGTTTTTTACCTTTTACCCAGGTGTTCACACTATACTTTTACACCAGAGAGTCTACTTACAGACGATGAATAGAGTCCATTGTTTTATGGAGCCAGATTTAATCTGGGATGCACTTTTACCTGGTGATGTTGGCTTTTATGCTAGTCTGTGCATACAAAAGTTCAGGGTTTTAATACTTCCACGTCATACTGTATACTGTGGATTGGTTTAATTTAGTGTTGCTTTAATTCAGCATTTTCTTCCAGAAGCACACCTACTGCAGTACTGCAAGTTGAATACGTTTTGCCGTTAATAACCTACCTCTTTTTTTTTTTTTGCTGCAGTACACAGTGATCATTGAATATTTGAGCCATCCAGTGAACAGTATTTTGTTCAATTTGTTCAGTATTATTGGAGGTTTTTTGAATGAAACAATAAAAATGGTGTTACATGCAACCGTTTGTAGTAGATTTTTTAAATGTTTGCTTCTACAGAGTTAATCAATTGTACACACACAGAAGATCAGTCTCATTAAGTGCAAAAGCTCCTATCTGCAAATCCAGGATCCACGAAAAGTGGGGAAAATCCTCCTGTCTGCTCTTTGTGAAGTTCTACACCCGGGGAGGAGATGTGCGTTCCTGGTAGGGCTGCACGATTAATCGATTTTAAATCGAAATCGCGATTTGAAATGATGCGATTAGCTAATCGTAAAGCCTGCGATTTGGGATACGTCATACAGCGCGTCGGATTCAACGTCAATGAACGCACACGCACAACAACAACATCGCACGTGAAACGCCCACGTTTCGGTAGCTAGCAACATTCATGGTGGATAAATGGCTTCAGCAGAACCAGAAGCAACGTTGGACGATTTAGTCCCGAAGAAAAGCAGCACTTCTGTTGTATGGAAGTATTTCGGGTTTAGGACGACAGATGTGCAACAAAAACAGGTGTTGTGCACGACCTGACGTGGAACAGTCGCTACATCCAGAGGCAACACCACAAACCTGTATCAGCACTTGAAAAAGTACCACAGGCAGCTCTATGACGAGTGTGCGGTCAGAAACCAGTCTAACAAAGTTAAGCAAACTAGTGTTTCAGAGTCGTTTGCGGCTGTTACGCCATATGAAAAGGGCTCACGAAGGCACCGTGAAATAACAAATTCCATCACGCACTACCTCGCTAAAGACATGGTGTCTATTAACACTGTGAGCAACTTAGGGTTTAAAAAACTAATCCAAACGCTGGATAAAAGATATACGATTCCCTCCCGCACGTACTTTAGCCATGTGGCCATCCCAGAAATGTACGCGGAATGTAGGAAGAAACTTGAGACGGAGCTGAAAAATGTCCAGTACTATGCGACAACAACCGATCTGTGGTCGAGCAGGACGACGAGCCGTATCTCAGTCTCACCGTGCACTTCATAAATTACGACTTTGAGTTGAAGAGTCATTGCCTGCAAACGGTATACTTTCCTGCTGACCACACGGGAGAGAATATTGCCCGTGGACTAAGAGAGTCCTTGTCCAACTGGGGTCTGAAGGAAGAGGATCAGACGTGCATCACCACTGATAACGGATCAAATGTTGTAAAAGCTGTGGAACTGAATCAATGGACAAGGCTTCAGTGCTTTGGACACAGGCTGTATCTTGCCATTGGTAAGTGTATTTAAAAAATATTTGTGTCAAAATGCTATTCTCTCTCCCTCTCTTTCCCTCCTCTCTCTCTCACCCCTCTCAGTTTCAGAATTATTGTTATTACATTTTCAATCTGAAAAATGCAATACTGTACCTTCCACAAATAATGTTTTGATTCATGATTTTCTTTTTCAGAAAATGCTCTGAAAGAGAAGACCGTGAAAGACCGTATAAGTCGGGCAACAGGACTTTGTAAGTCTATTGTTTGCCATTTCTCGTACAGTTGGAAAAAGAAGGTTGCACTGAGTGAGGCCCAGCGAGAGTTGCATCTGCCGATGCACTCGTTGATCACAGAGTTTCCAACAAGATGGGGCTCAAGGCAGAAAATGGTCGGGAGGGTGTTGGAGCAGAGAAAGGCCTTGTCTCAGGTTCTCTCTGAAGACAGGAAGACGCGTCACCTGGTCCCCAGTTGGCAGGACATAGATGCCCTCTCTGGTGAAGCTTATGTAAGCGTATCGTACCTGAAGCCAGTCCTTCATCTCCTGAAAACATCAACTCTGGCTGCAAATGACGAGGACACAGCCCTTACCAAGGAAATAAAGTCAATGGTCCTTGGCTACATGGAGAATAAATACAGCGACCCAGCCACACAGGTAGGGATGGGAATTGATATGGTTTCAACTGTTTTATTATCTCTGAGAATGCAATTAGAAAAACATGCCTATATTAATGAAAGGAATTGATAAGCTTGGAGGCATACAATGTAGATTCTCTGAGTTAACTATTCTCTAATGATTCTACACACAGGAGCTTATGGACATCACTTCGTTCGTTGATCCAAGATTCAAGACAGAATACATGAGTGCAGAGAATGTCCCAGACAGACATCAAAGCAAGAGTGAAGATCGAAATGGAACAGGAGCTCTTTAGATGAATGTCTTACCCGGTTCTCACAACCTAGAGGGTTTATTTCTTATTTCTACAACTTTTTAGACACTTGTAACAAACATAATATAGACCATGTAATAGCTACTTGGGAGAGGGACTTGGAATCTAAGTATGAAGGGGCAGACTGGACTACATGTATTACTTCTTGCAGTAGCACTTTTTGCTGTAATAAATTTAAGGAGACTCAGTACAACATTTTGCATAGACAACATAGAACTCCATATATCCTTAATAAATTTGACCCGTCCAGATCACCACTTTGCTCCAAGTGTAAGGAGAAAAATGGCACTTATATCCACTGCTTCTGGCGATGTTCTACCATTTCAAAATTCTGGTCACTGGTCGCCAAAGAATTGAATAACATCTTTAAATGCAGCATTGAAATGAAACCAGGCCTCTTCCTACTGAGTCTCCCTGAACGAAATATGCCATTGAATATGCCATTGGTTTCACCACACAACTAGAACTGAAGATCTGAGGGCTGATTTATTGTCTTGGGTATTGTGATCCACCACCTCTTGAGACAGACAAGTCTAGATTTTCTTCCATTGATCCACCAACCCAGTAGCACACTGTGTTTTGACTGTTTCAAGTTTGCAGTTAATGTTCAGGCGTTCGGGAAGCCCCGCCCCCGCTACGAGACGGGCTCTGTGATTCGCTACTACTGCGCTGAGGGCTTCCTGCAGAGGAGGAGCCCCCTCGTCACATGTCTGCCTGGGGGGGAGTGGGAGGAGCCTCACATCCTCTGTCTACCTGGTCTATTTGGCTTTACCCCCCATCATTTTAATTGCGGATTTTTAAATGTTTGTAAAACGCAATCAGAAGGTGAAGTTTTGATCGGAATGAACGTCAAACATTTTGGATTTGGCAAAGCCGTTTTGATGAGCACTTTTGCGTGTCATCCTGGGCTCAACCGCGTCAGATACAAATCCAAAACATTTTCCTCACTGTACAGAGAATACCAGACGTACTGTGGAGAACATGGTCATAAGGCAGCCAGTGATTGCATCCTCAGAACGGTCTTCAAACAAATGAACCTGAGCTTATTTAAGCCAAAGAAAGACCAATGCGACGTGTGTGTTCAATATGAGGAGAGCAATAAGGACAAGGAAGCTTATGAGAAGCATATCAGAGAACACACACAGGAGAGTAACCATACCACTGCTCTGGAAACGATCGTAGCTCTACGTCGGGTATTACCTACTGGTTATGCGGAGTTATTACAGGCATGTGAGCCGCACTGCCTATACTGTAATTCACTATAAACAATACAAAACATGCCCTACCACTACCATGATGATGATTTTGGTGTAGGTAGCCATCCCAGTTGTGTTTGAGGAAACAACATGATTCAGTTTTCATTGCAAAACTACTAAAGCTATCCAAACTCCAAAGCTATCCAAACGTGCAGTCTTCCACTAGTATTGTATGTTTATCCTCTATACAGGGCATTTCTGTAAAAGACTCCCAGCGCTCAGACGCTGGAAAGGTTTCAATCAATCAAACTAGTCTGTAATTTGTGCCATGTTTAGGTAATGGAGCCCTATCTGGATGGCCTCCAGGATAGCCTGGACAGAAGGTTCCAGAACCTGGACATCATGGGGGCATTTCATGTTCTGGGACCCCAAGCAGCCAAGGAGGATGATGCCGTCAACATTGCACATCTTAACTCCCTTTCTGCAAAATTCCTGCAGCAGTCTGGAGGAATCCATCCAGAGCCATGAGGTCAGCTGACCAACTGTTTCTGGAGGGCCTGTTTCCCTAGGACCAAACTAAAAACTAAAAACCAGAGGGTTTCTCCAAAGCCGCCCCTATAGGCTCTGGAATAGCCTCCCCCTCCACACCAGGTCCGCCCAGAGCATTGAGGCTTTTGAGGTGAGCCTGCCTCCCGACACTGCACTTTTATTTGTATTTGTATTGCACCTTGTTTTTAGTGTATTTTATCTATTTTAACTGTTTGCTTGTTTTACCAGTGTTTTCTCTTTATCTGTTCAGCACTTTGGGCGGCTGTTTGTGGTTGTAAATGTGTGCTATATAAATAAACGTTACTTATATAAATAAACGTTACTTATATATAAATAAACGTTACTTACGTACTGGGGTAGTGGTGGTCTACAGGGGTAGTGGTGGTCTAGTGCAGTGGTTCCCAACCGGGGGTACGCGGACCCCTAGGGGTACGTGAGGGGATTGCAGGGGGTACGTGGCAAGATTTGGAATTATAATGTATTTCCCTTTCCAAAAAAATAATTAAATATAGTCGTTTCATAAACCTGTTGTTAAAATGGTACGCTGCAACTTAAGTTCCTCCCCGACAGGTGAGGACTGTAACACAAGTGGTAGTCACGTCACATTTAAATCATGTTCACGATCATTTTCGCACGCAAGTCAGCTAGGCCTGTCAGTATACCGCAAAGATGGACAGATGGCTAAAACGACCAGCTACAGTAACGGTCAGATCAGAGGCAGATCAGACGGTTAGATCAGAGGCAGATCAGACGGTTAGATCAGAGAAAAAAGAAAAAAAAAAGGACCCCGCTATTATTTGGAAACATATGTTTTGTGGGGATTTACATGTACATCGGCTGATATAGGGCTACAGGACAATAGGGAAGCAGCTTGGTGAGAAGGCAACAACTGTTAGCGCAATTATTAGAAATTTAAGATGACGGTCAATCTCCCTCGGTCTGGGGCTCCATGCAAGATCTCACCTCGTGGGGCATCAATGATCATAAGAAAGGTGAGGGATCAGCCCAGAACTACACGGCAGGACCTGGTCAATGACCTGAAGAGAGCTGGGACCATCAAAGAAAACGATCAGTAACACACTACGCCGTCAGGGATTAAAATCCTGTAGCGCACGCAAGGTCCCCCTGCTCAAGCCAGCGCATGTCCAGGCCCGTCTGAGGTTTGCCAATGATCATCTGGATGATCCAGAGGAGGAATGGGAGAAGGTCATGTGGTCTGATGAGACCAAAATAGAGCTTTTTGGCATAAACTCCACTCGCCGTGTTTGGAGGAAGAAGAAGGATGAGTACAACCCCAAGAACACCATCCCAACCGTGAAGCATGGAGGTGGAAACATCATTCTTTGGGGATGCTTTTCTGCAAAGGGGACAGGACGAATGCACCGTATTGAGGGGAGGATGGATGGGGCCAAGTATCGCGAGATCTTGGCCAATAACCTCCTTCCCTCAGTAAGAGCATTGAAGATGGGTCGTGGCTGGGTCTTCCAGCATGACAACGACCTGAAACACACAGCCAGGGCAACTAAGGAGTGGCTCCGTAAGAAGCATCTCAAGGTCCTGGAGTGGCCTAGCCAGTCTCCAGACCTGAACCCAATAGAAAATCTTTGGAGGGAGCTGAAAGTCTGTGTTGCCCAGCGACAGCCCCGAAACCTGAAGGATCTGGAGAAGATCTGTATGGAGGAGTGGGCCCAAATCCCTGCTGCAGTGTGTGCAAACCTGGTCAAGAACTACAGGAAACGTCTGATCTCTGTAATTGCAAACAAAGGTTTCTTTACCAAATATTAAGTTCTGTTTTTCTGATGTATCAAATACTTATTTCATGCAATAAAATGTAAATTAATTACTTTAAAATCATACAATTTGTTTTTTTTAGATTCTGTCTCTCACAGTTGAAGTGTACCTATGATAAAAATTACAGACCTCTACATTCTTTCTAAGTGGGAAAACGTGCAAAATCAGCAGTGTATCAAATACTTGTTCTCCCCACTGTATGTTGAGGATGTCTTTTTGTGCTTTTCAGATATATGGACAATGAAGGCCAGCTCCACAGCCAGTTCCTCGATCTGGTGTCAGTGCCTGATGGAAAGGCAGCTACTATAGTGGCTGCCATAAAGGATGTGCTGCACAAAAACAAGGTTCCAACCGAAAGGTTATTTTGATTGGGAACAGATGGAGCTGCTGTAATGACCGGTATGAGACACAACATGAGCAAGTGGAATTACTGTAAATGGGTTTTTATTTTTACTGCATGTTTTAGTTGCTCAGACACTGACCATGAAATGGTATCTGCATGTCTTGATTCGATTATATTTATTTTCCTGTAACAGGGCGGGTGAATGGTGTGGCCTACATGGCTACCTTCAGGGACCACTTGCAGCAGCTCCATCTATACTTTCATAACAGCGCCAACAGAACGGCCGTTCTGAAAGCTGCAGCACAGACCTTGGGCCTCACTGACTTGAAAATGAAGGTGAGATCACAGAAAAACATAATAAAATACTTTTAACTTTTAACAGTAATGTTGGCCATGATTGTGTACTTCAGATGCACTTCCTGTGTTCTGAATGTCTTCTCTCATGACGGAAATATGTTTCAGCAAGTGAAGGACACACGCTGGCTGTCCCAGCACCTGGCAGTCATGAATTTGCAGCGGAACCTCAGTGCAGTCCTGGGTGCCTTGGCTGAAGAGACAGAATACCATAAGTGCCATAAGGGTTCTGCTGCACCTACCGCTTCGTTGCAGCGGTCTATCTGCAGGCGGATGTTCTGCCACATCTGGCTCGGCTGTCCAAGATGTTCCAAAAAGAAAATGTCAACTTCTTGGCCATCAAAGAGCAGGTATTTCCTAAAGGCAAATCACTTTTAACATGTTGCTCTAGAACTCAATAGAACTAATCATAGCCTTACTGAAAAAGAATTAAGCCTGGCCCTTGTGTGACTACCTTTATGAGGTCCCAGTGACGATGGCGTGCCTGAGGACCATCAGAGATGCAGGGGATGCACAGCCCCCTGGCTCATTCTTGGCCCAGCTCAATAATGAGCTTGATAACCCTGCAGGATTAGGGGGGTTTAATATCACCCATGAGGAGGAGAGGGAGAGGAGAGGCCAGCTGGAGCAGACTAGGGAGGCGCTCTGGTCCCGGTTCAGGACGCAGGTACATGTGTTTTGGATGGTTGTAAGTGTTGATCTAGTCTAGTACTATAAGTGTTAATCTAGTAAGTACTATAATAAGGCTGAGGAAATTAAACAAAATACCAGATAGGCACTAAGGTAGCCATCCCAGTTGTGTTTGAGGAAACAACATGATTCAGTTTTCATTGCAAAACTACTAAAGCTATCCAAACTCCAAAGCTATTCAAACTTGCAGTCTTCCACTAGTATTGTATGTTTATCCTCTATACAGGGCATTTCTGTAAAAGACTCCCAGCGCTCAGACGCTGGAAAGGTTTCAATCAATCAAACTAGTCTGTAATTTGTGCCATGTTTAGGTAATGGAGCCCTATCTGGATGGCCTCCAGGATAGCCTGGACAGAAGGTTCCAGAACCTGGACATCATGGGGGCATTTCATGTTCTGGGACCCCAAGCAGCCAAGGAGGATGATGCCGTCAACATTGCACATCTTAACTCCCTTTCTGCAAAATTCCTGCAGCAGTCTGGAGGAAATGTACCGGTACTGCAAGAATGGCCTTCTTATAAGCAGCATGTGCTGATTGGAGCATTCCAGGTAAAATCTGAAAGTCACAATTAATAGTTCTGCAGAAAGATAATTGAGGACCCCAGAATAATGTTGTCTCACTGTGTTATGTGTTTCAGAACATGGACCAGCTCACTATGATGGGTAAACTGTCATCCCAGCACGATGAATGGGGACAGCTCTATGTCTGAGTCAGCTGGCTGCCATTGCCCTCACAGTTCCCATCTCCAGTGTGAACTGTGAGAGGGACTTTTCCACAATGAATAGGGTAATTTACTAAGTAATCTAAATCTGATATTGTTTGATTTCTCTCACCTTCCCACATACCACTTATTTTTGTCATTGTTTCTATTTGCAGGTGAAGACTGACCTGAGAAACAGACTGCAGGGGGACCATCTGGCCGCCTGCATGATACTGAGCATCAACGGGCCGCCAATAACTGAGTTCCCTTATGACAGAGCCTTAGAGCTCTTCTTCAAAAAGAAAAGAAAAATAAAGTGCTCTCAGCCAGGCCGCACAATTTGCCACTAAGGCCCCCCCCCCCTCAAAAAAAGCATGACCCTCCCCTGTTTTTCCACCTAAGAAAAATCAGAAATAACTTCACTCAATCCAGGCCAGAGCTTCAATCAGACAACGGAGCTCCTCAGAGCTCTACTCACTATGGTAGGACATGGAGAATATCAGTTATTATTATGTTGACTCATGAATCCACCCCAGCCAACACCCTATATTCTGGGCTATCAACAATCCACCGTTGTCCATGGAGCTCATTCTAGTCTCCACAGACTAAGTAAATATCTCGTGCAGTACCACTTTGCGACACCTGGGGTCACAAGGGTGCGGAATAACCAGTGACCTGAGCTCCAGGGCCTCAAGTCCTGCACTACCAGGCCGAGTAGGAGAGCCCTCACTGGGCCTAGCTGGCTACCATTCACCCCTCCTCTCCCCTGGAGCTCACTCAACTCTCCACAGTAGTTTCGAATGATAGGTGGAAAAATCCACCTCTGAACATTTTAGCTGATTAAAATATATCTGATCCTAGATCAGCGCTATAATGGATGTTGACTAAAAGTGAACCTAAATCCACGCCCATCTCTCTAACCGCTGATCCAAAATCAGATTAATGACATTAAACATTCAGTTGACGACGTGACACAAGGGCTACTCCTGATTGGTCTAAATGTGAACCATCTAAAAGATACAAAAAGCTGATCTAGCTAGCTAGGTGCACAAATAAGATATCACATTAAATAACTTGGAAAAATTAAACAGCGACAGATGGATGGATTTTTCAAGAAAAAAGATGTCCCAGACACTTCAAACATTGCTGAAGCTAGCAGTGGCTATGAGCGATCCGAAACTGCATGGCTGGCAGGAGCAAAGGAGCTAGTAGGTGGATCAGCTAACAACGTTTATGGCGGGGTGGAGTCGATTTTTTTATTGACAGCGGAATTACATGCTGGAAAAACATGCAGCTAAAATTCAGGGAACATTTGGACAATAAGAGACACATGGGAGAGGTACAGGAAAACAGGGCTCATGTGGGTGTCATTAAAGGTAAGAGTTGGTTTTCTTTAACTCTCGTTTATTTTTATTAATAAAATATAAAAAAGAAAAAAAAATAGGGTTACACTTTTGGAGTGCCCAAACCTAAAATATACATTTTTATGTTTTGTATATCATTATTACTTAATACTTGAAATGTATTTTTGGATCTCAATTGTCTGGAAGTTCAAACCCACTTGTTTCCAGTGTATGGTTTTCCATATTATGTTCCTAGATTCTTTTGAAATATAAATGCATTTCTTTTTTAAAACAAGTCGTATTTGGTTTTTACTCCTGTTTCCTCTCCACTAATCATAAAGTGGCTTCCCAAAGACAGGTGACTTACAGGTGCATCATGGGAAGATGAAAGGGACACATTTGCACAACCATGCCATCTCTATGAAACTAGGGAATTACACTTCAACACAATAGTACGATACAGACATGCTAATTGGTGCATTGGAGAGTCTGGGTTAGAGGTCAAATAAATGTCTTCTCATAAGTAAAGGCAGCTGTGCTGGAACTCTAGAACTAAGAGTATTCTAGAACTCTGCACCTTAGTTCCACACTGGGTAGCAGGTGCCTAGCATCAGTCACTAGGCTAGTGCTACATGTTATGTTAATCTGATGTTCTGTGTGGTCTATGTGAAGACAACCCAGGTAATTGGTTGATCCATACTGGTTGTACACGGCGCTCAAGGCGCTCTGTCAAAATGTTTCAGTACGACTGGTAAACTACAAAGCCGCACCGCTTGCAGCATTACGGTAATCAGTAAACACCGGTACTGATGTGCTTACTCACAGTCCCACACCACAAGACCCCAAGTAAAGAAGACTAAACAGAGTTTCCGAGGGAACAAAGCGAGATGGCCACAGTTAGACACAGTTAGAGGACAAACTCGAACAGTGGGTTGTTGAACAGAGAGCCGCAAGTAGAAGCGTCTCTACAGTCACTATTCGAATGAAGGCAACAGCGCTAGCACGGGACATGAACATCGATGAATTTCGAGGCGGTCCTTCTTGGTGCTTTCAACTTGAAGTTTTAAAGTACCCACTCGATATAATAAACAACAGTTTAACGATCACTAAACACTTATAATTTGTGTATTGGATTCATTATTCTCGTTTGCCGGAGGCTACCGGTAAGTGTTTTTAGCATGTCGATGTTCTCCCAGCATGTTGTCATGTTATTAAAATACAGTTTAGACCTTCGTAGCGATGTGTTTTGTTAGCAGCGTTCGTAGCTGTGGCTGCGTTCAGAGTCACTTTTCTCCCATTCAGTGTTTGAGGTGAACCAACATTCAAATACGCCTGTCGTGTTCAATCTTTCTCTGATTTGAATGTATGACACATCATTTGAAAGCTTACAATCTGTAGTTTAAGCATGTGTAAAAACTGAAAAATTACGTTGCACATTTCACCAGGAGCTGTCACATATTGGTTGTTGGTTATAATTGTATAGCCTATTGGTTGTTTTCTGGTGTTGTTTTATTGTTTTGCTCTGTTTGTAGTCTACTTGATGTATTTTTATCAGCTGTTAAATAACCACAGCGGTTAATCCACTAATAGAGATAATAGCAGATTGAAAATGCTTGTAGTAGATATACTCTATATCTCGTGGTCGCAGCTATTGCGAATTGCTATTCACGCGAGTCAGCTGTGAATCACCGCAGGTCCTTGACGCTTGTTGCAAAAATGGATGACGAACGGCTGATACTTGAGGTGGAAAAATATATATTTTTGACAGTGGAGCAGGTAGAACGTTGACGTGACAACGCTCAGGTGGAGCATGGACAACGGGAAGTTGACACAACACCGATGGAGAGGTGACGCAACGCAGTAGGTGGAGCTTGGGCATAACGCAACCCCAGTCAAACGTTTGACTGCAATATTCTATATTCTATTCTATGCGCCTTATAATCCGGTGCGCCCTGTATATGAAAACAGTTCTAAAATAGGCCATTCATTGAAGGTGCGCCTTATAATCCGGTGCGCCTTATAGTGCGGAAAATACGGTATATATATATATTTTTTTGCCATCCTCCCTCTAGTTTTGGTTGAAATTAGGTCGTTGTTTTGAGCGCGCGTGCATGCGGAAAAAAATCTCGCGCGCGTACAGGGCTCTCCGCCACTAATGTAAAAATTCCTGGAGGAAACACTGTTATTAATGTGGTATATGAGGTCAAAATCCTAAGTATGACAAAAATGGCTCAAATAGCCCCAGCCCTCTAAGGGTCAAGGACAACTTCCTAAATGCTGAACAACTGGCTGGTAGAATACATGCTTTTGACTATGGTTACAATCAACAGCGAAATCGTCCGCCAAGAGTGAAGTTGTTTGATGGAAGTAATGATTTGGGGTTGAATGCCATACAGTCTTGGTGCTTATTACGCAATATGCCTTTGCTATTTGGTGATTTGATACAGACAGATGATAAGTACTGGCATCTTCTACTTTTGCTTCTTCAGATCGTCAACATTATATTTTCACCAATCCTGTCAGAAGGCATGACCATATACCTCAAACATTTAATCATTGACCACCATCGACTCTTCAAGCAGTTATTTCCTTCAATCAATCTCTTACCAAAGCATCACTTCAGGCTACATTATCCTCGCAATATAAGGAACATCGGCCCAATTCTGCACATGTGGTGCATGCGTTATGAAGCCAAACATAATTTCTTTAAGAGACAATTAAAAAGCTTTAAAAACATTACACTGACATTGGCCAAAAAACGTTTCGAAGTCGTCATAAAACAGCTGAATCTGCAAGGCATCTTTTTCTACAGAAAATAGGGGACTTTCTTTCAAATAGGTGGCATCTCTTAAATCTGCATACACACCTTCCTTGTGAATGTGCCTGGGCTTGAACATGTCTGCAAGTTCTGGGTTTTGAAAAAATGTCTTCAGTGTTTCCAAAATGGGAACATATACGACAGCAACGTAGAGCCGAAAGGGCGAAACACTGGGCGCTAAGTGTTCCATGAACTTTAACATTAAGATAAGTAATGCACGTCTAATTTAAACAAGATAATATTTACAATGATTTGCTATACATTACGTAACTTACCTTATGGATCTTACATTGATGCTGAGGAGTCCCCTGTCTAAGTTTGCCGCTTCACCGTCTCTCTCTGTCGCGCATAGGCTACTGACACATGTTCGCGCATACAGAAACACTATAGGCTACTTACCTGGGGCCCATACTAAGGTCGATTATCTTCTAAGCCTTGATAAAGTTCTAAGCCTCGATAATGTAAGCTTGCGTTCGGTTCCATCAATGTGGCTCAAATAATTCGCTGCTTGGTTGAGCTCCTTCTGAGTCAGATATAATCAGGCTAAAACACTGGCTAAAGTAAGACGCGCTCAAAAAAGGCTCACAGGCGGAAACTACATCCCGAACGACAGTTCCTCTTTTAGGAAATATTAGTTCCCACTTCACACGAGATAGATAGATTAGATAGTTTGACTGTGTGATAGATAGATCATTTGATATTTTGAAAGTGTGATCGATCGATAGATAGTTTGATTGTGTGATAGATAACTTGATATTTTGAAAGTGTGATAGATAGATCGATAGATCAATAAATAAAAGAGTGTAAAAAAAAAAGAAGTAATTGGCTCAACTTGCATTGCTGTCATCACAGCGGTCTAGCTGGCGCAGTGGTTAAGGCAGCCAGCTCGAGTTCCAAAGGTTGTGTGTTCGAGACTTGACTAAGTATTTTTTTTTACATTTAACCGAAGATTTCATGCAAAGGCTTAAACACCATTGTAATCGTGTCAGTTCTTGTAAATTAGCCTGCACCATCATTGTATAGCCTACATACTTTTTTAGATGAGATTTTAGATTAGATTCAGACAACGAAATGCAGTAAAAAGTGTGTCCGAAGAGGGATTCGAACCACGTCTAAAAATGACGAATAAATCCTATGGCAGCGGTCGGTACCACTAGGCCATTGTGGCGTTATGACGATTTGTAGCCTGCTGCTGATATCACCACAGTAGTAATATTCATTTATTAAAATATGAACATATAATAACTGGGGCTAGTATGACCTACGCATTTAATCTGTCAGCAATTTCTTGCCAAACCATATCCCTCGCCTTGTTAATTGCGGCAGTATTGCACTATTTTACATCTTATTTTTCCGTCTTCATAAAAATCAATAATTCGGAATGCTGCGCAAATGTAGTACCCCTGCAGAGTGGAGTATCTTCATTTCGACAGATCGACTCTTCGGGGCTCTTTATGCCTGCGTGCACGCGCCCATATCGAAGATGTGTAAGCCTGTCTTCTGTGAACACTGATGACACAAGGCTGATCCTCGAATCACCTGAGGCTTGAATTCCAATCCCGAGTTGCCTGATCGCCTGATTTATTTCAATCGCCGATATACTAAGTCACCTTTAGTGGAACGGCCCCCTGGCAGGAACTATAGCCTAGATAAACAATGGATGCATATGGAAACACATCAGGATGGACCATACCTGTCAACCCTCCCGTTTTTCCCGGGATTCTCCCGTATTTTACCTTTCTTTCCCGCTGTGTTCCCGTTTAAATATTTTCCCGTAAATCTCCCGTATTTTTAACCTATAATATAATATAATTTAACACTTAATTGTTAGCATGCGCACAATCGTTATATCCATGTCGGAGTTGACTTGTTTCCTCTCGTTTCTTGGGCTGCGTTCGTAATTTTGCTCCGAGAGTGCCGGAACGCACACTAGGTGCAACGTCATAAAGGGACCAAGTAATTTGATTGGACAAGAGGCATTCCATGAGTGGTGATCAGGTTTTCAGAGCGTATTTACGAACAGCCTCGGTTATCTCCGTTTTGAAATGATCGCTGGTAGCATTGCGCCGCTCTTTTCCCATTGACATCATGGTGTCAAGTAATGTATAAATAAATGTGCTGAATTGATATGCCCTTTTGTGTTTTCATGTATATACAGTATATGCAGGGATGTTCAAAGTATTTTACTTTCAACCAGGTATCTGATTCTGATCACCTGTAGTCACTTACTTAATGTAGGAACTAGTTAACCCAATTCTTGTTGCACTGAAGCAGGTGGTTGATTGACTGTGTCTACCCTTGTCTAAATGTAAGGGGTATCCTATGGTTGTCTAGTGGTGATGTTAGGATTGACTATGTGTCCCCTTGTCTAAATGTAAGGGGTATCCTATGGTTGTCTAGTGGTGATGTTAGGACTGACTGTGTGTACCCTTGTCTAAATGTAAGGGGTCTCTTATGGTTGTCTAGTGGTGATGTTAGGATTGACTGTGTGTATACCCTTGACGGCCCGGGGGCGTGCGGGGGATATCCCTTATTTTCGGGAAAATATCCCTTATTTTCAAATCCCAATGTTGACAGGTATGGGATGGACACGTAATGCAAATGTTAGCTTTCATACCATTGTCTTGCATTTTCTGCACTTTGATGATGATCCGACTAACGTGAAGCAGCGGTACTTTTTTCTTCTGTGAGAACGCGATCGTCTCCTACTTTCTGCTAGTCATCTTATTGACCGTATCTAGCCTACACTTCGGTAAGCAGGGGGTCATTCCACTAAAGGTGGATCAGTATAGCGGCGCTATAAATAAATGCGGCGCTCAGGGAACTCGAGATTGGAATTCAAGCCTCAGGTGATTCCTCGAACGAGGATCAGCCTTGTGTCATCAGTGTTCACAGAAGACAGGCTTACAAATCTTCGATATGGGCGCGTGCACGCAGACATACGCAGCCCAGAAGAGTCGATCTGTCGAAATGAAGATACTCCACTCTGCAGGGGTACTACATTTGCGCAGCATTCCGAATTATTGATTTTTATGAAGACGGAGAAATAAGATGTAAAATAGTGCAATACTGACGCAATTAACAAGGCGAGGGAAATGGTTTGGCAAGAAATTGCTGACCGATTAAATGCGTAGGTCATACTAGCCCCAGTTATTGTTATATGTTCATATTTTAATAAATGAATATTACTACTGTGGTGATATCAGCAGCAGGCTACAAACCGTCATATCGCCACAATGGCCTAGTGGTACTGACTGCTGCCACAGGATTTATTCGTCATTTTTAGACGTGGTTCGAATCCCGCTTCAGACACACTTTTTACTGCATTTCGTTGTCTGAATCTAATCTAAAATCTCATCTAAAAAAGTATGTAGGCTATAAAATTATGGTGCAGGCTAATTTACAAGAATTGACACGATTACAATGGTGTTTGATGTCTTTGCATGAAATCTTCGGTTAAATGTAAAAAATAAATAAATGAATGACTTAGTCAAGTCTCGAACTCGCAACCTTTGGAACTCGAGTCCGCAGCCTTAACCACTACGCCAGCCAGACCGCTGTGATGACGGCAATGCAAGTTGAGACAATTACTTCTTTTTTTTTTTACACTCTTTTCTTTATTGATCTATCTATCACACTTTCAAAATATCAAGTTATCTATCACACAATCAAACTATCTATCGATCGATCACACTTTCAAAATATCAAATTATCTATCTATCACAGTCAAACTATCTAATCTATCTATCTCATGTGAAGTGGGAACTAATATTTCCTAAAAGACACATGAGGAACTTTCGTTCAGGGTTTAGTTTCCGCCTGTGAGCCTTTTTTGACGCACGGATGACTATAGCCTGTGTTTTAGCCTGGTCGGGACCAGGCTAATTATATCTGACTCAGAAGGAGCTCAACCAAGCAGCGAATTATTTGAGCCACATTGATGGCACCGAACGCAAGCTAACATTTTCGAGGCTTAGAACTTTATCGAGGCTTAGAACTTTATCGAGCTTTGTGGAATAGGGCCCAGGAGTTACACAAACATTAACACACAACCCAACATGTGGAATATGCTACAATGTAACGGTCATTATGTGCTTAACGCATATCCATTTGGTGTAGGCCTATTCGCAATTCTCTAGTTTGATTGTCACATCCGTAAAAATAACATTTAGAAAGAGAGTAGAATGACTATTTGATGATCACATACATCAGTGAAAGTTAGCTTTGCACAGAAAGTTTGGGTAATATTGCATTTCAAATGCATGTTTTATAACAACTTTTCCTGGAAAACGTTATGGACGTGACATTGGCTGTCCTGTAAAAGCACATAACTTTAACCAGGTTCAACAGTTGAAGGAAAAACTCAAATTACACAATTGATTTACATATTGCTACACCAGCCTCTCATCTCTAAAGGAGAGGCTGGAGAATTGGTGCGGGTGAACATTTAGGCCTTTATCCCCCTTCAAGAAATCATGCAATTACGTTTATTTAAAAAGTAGTTTTTTTTATGTTTGTGATTCCTGTTGTAGTGGGGGTAAATATGCAATTTCATAAATCATTTGGTCAGCTTAATTCTGTACTCCAAAATATCGACCTTGATGATACATTTTAAAGTGATTTTGTTATAAAAAGTGTTACTTTTTTTTTTTCATGGTGAGGGTGACATTTACATGGAATTGCCCTCCACTGTTCTGGCTAAGGTGTGGTTACCCTTTCTTCATAACCGTTTTTCTTTCTTTGCATCAGCACCCCTAGAGATGTAACTTAAGTTGAAATAGGCCTAACAGTAACACTGCCAGTGCTGATAGGGACAAAGACAATAACATCTGGAATATGACAAAGGCAGAAAGGATCTACTTTGACAAAAGGGAACACACGAGGGTGTTGCACATGTGAAAGTACAGAATTCAACAGTGGAAAAAGTACAATGAAGGTTCCTGAAAACCCCCAAAACAACTCTCATCAGTCTCCATCTCAGAAATGTATTTCCCAGTAAGTGAAATATAATCCGATAAATGACAGCTCACAGCCTTTTGTCACTTAAATAAACAGCTAAGCCTTAAGTGGGAGTCAATCAAACATTACACTGATAACACAGAGGAAAACCATAAGGTATCGAAAGAACAAAGAGATCCACTTTTCGATAGTGACAACCAACCTACGATTATTATGAAATAGAAAAAAGGTACCCAGCCTAGTGTCACGGTAGAGACAGAGTTAGGACAATACAATCTGAGAAGATAATGCCAATTAATATCAGACAGTCAGCCAGAGACATAAAGGTATACTCGTTATGAAAATGCTTTATGTAAACAAATGTGGTAGCTAGTCAACACAAGAGAATCCATGTAAACTGTCTTCATCAAAACAGGTTAGATTAAGAATCTAAGAATCTAATTTAACAATCTAAGAATCTAAGAATCTAATTTAACAATCTAAGAATCTAATTTAACAATCTAAGAATCTAATTTAACAATCTAAGAATCTAACTTAACAATCTAAGAATGAAGAATCTAAGAATCTAACTTAACAATCTAAGAATCTAATTTAACAATCTACGAATCTAACTGAACAATCTAAGAATCTAAGAATCTAACTGAACAATCTAAGAATCTAAGAATCTAAC
The DNA here is from genome assembly GCF_963989245.1 of Nansenia antarctica. Classification (NCBI taxonomy): domain Eukaryota; kingdom Metazoa; phylum Chordata; class Actinopteri; order Argentiniformes; family Microstomatidae; genus Nansenia; species Nansenia antarctica. The sequence continues at coordinate 37,621,847 of NC_137677.1, read as the reverse complement.
TTAACAATCTAAGAATCTAACTTAACAATCTAAGAATCTAATTTAACAATCTAAGAATCTAAGAACCAACAAGGAAGAAACAATCAATGGAGAGCGTCTTGATCTCTGGAGCGGGAGGCTGGAGAGACGACGGCGTCTACTGGACCGGGGAGGCGACCTGCCACTGGCGGAATATAGCAAACACCCTCTTTGACTTGTCGTGCAGATCCTGGAGGACAGAGAGAACACACAACACAACCTTAGATCCTGGAGGACAGAACGAACACACACAACCTTAGAAATGGTATGTTCATATTAAGAGGCATGAAAGGAATCCTGAAACGGTGAAATGCAAACGACATTGCCCTAACAGTAGACAAGGCTTGATTTCGGGTGGCTTGGCTTAGCTTAGCTCCCGGGAAAAGCACATTAAATACACCCTCTCCTGAGAGGTTGTGGGTTCCAGCCCTGCTCTCCAGAGAGGTTGTGGGTTCCAGCCCTGCTTGGCCTATTCTGTACCGTCATGCCCTCATCTGTACCTTCCTACTTTACATTTACATTTTTGGCATTTAGCAGATGCCTTATTCCAAAGCGACTTACAATCAATACATTTGAATACTAAGCAAGTGAATCATCAATCCACCAGTCGTAGCAGGAAGAGTAATCCAGCTCAGGCCCGGGGCCACTGATAGAAGGAAAAACCTTCTTCTAAACCTAGGTTGTTGTTTTTTTATTTTATTTTATATATTTAGACACTGGAGAAACAGTACAATCCTACTGTACCTTCCTACTGTCTCTATCAATGTGAAAAAACAACAACAACTTGTTGTTGATGTTGGACCATCACCTGTGCGGGACTGGATCCAACCGGGCTCGTAACCTTCTTCATGGGGAGGAGGAGCTTGAGCGCGGCCTTCCAGCCCTGCTGCTGTAGATCTGCGTCTCCGTCTGGGGCGGTGGGGTTCTGGGCGGGCCTGGTTCCGTCTGGGGCGGTGGGGTTCTGGGAGGTGGAGTTCTGGGCGGGTCGGGTGTTCTCCTTCCCTCCGTTCACCCAGGGGCACCAGTGTCTGTGCTGCAGCAGGGGGTCAAACACGTTCCTATGGGCGGAGCCCTCCTGAAACTACACAACAGAGCGCTGGTTCAACAGGTGATCAAAGCATACAAGATACCCTACCCCTCAGATACATTAGATCAAGGGAACATTGGCACTGCTTATCAATCTGATTGATGTTGTAAAGATTATTAAGGGAATATTGTCAACCATCGATGAACAAATGTCAGAAGGAATCAGACTGAATTATGTCTCGTCTACTCTTTCTCGCACGCGCGCACTCGCACTCGCACTCGCACTCACACACAGCTACTCATATAGGGTCTTACAAAGCTATTGGCGACGAGGCACAGACGTTTGGGGTTGCGCAGCGGGCTGGAGGTACAGTCCCCCCCCGTGCCTCCATCTCCATCTCCCGGTCCTTGACCGCGTGTGGCCGGCCTCTTCCCCTTGGCCAGGGGGCTGGGCGGCTCCTCGCTGGGGCTGGGAGAGTCTCGGCTGCGTTTACGGCCCACCAGAGGGGACGGACTCTCCTCGGCCTGCAAGCACACGCAACAGAGAGAGACACGATCGGATACGTTGTACCTTTGACAGGGTATACACAGGAATCTTGAGGTTAATTTGAAAGTGACAGTTGGATCTAAGTGACAGTTGACACTAGAACAGCCGTGTCTATGTTACCTACTCAGGGTATATACAGGAATCTTGAGGTTAATTTCAATACCTTTCTAAGACTTTTTAAAGACCTTGTCAATATTTTTCCAGACCTCACCGCCACTTCGAGCTGTAACCGTTTACATCAGTGACACCTTTAACTTAACAGTTTTAGTTTGCAATAGACTAGACCACTATCATACAACAGAATTTCCGGTTCACCTTTGTTTTTGAATAAAACTAATAAATTCACGAACTTTTACTAAAAGTTTTTAGGACTCAAACTCTTTGGACAGAGTCTAATTCAGAAAAATACCAACAAAATTCAAGACCTCATAAAATCATGATAAGACTTTTTAATACTTATTACAGGTCTTGATTTTCCCAAAATTGATTAATCAACTTTTAATACTTTTCAAGACACTGCGGATACCCTGTTATACCTTTGAACATTCAGAAGCTCCCCAGAGTAGGGGAAGGATAGAAAAAAGGTTTGTTGGAGTATCTGCTTTATCCACCTAAAGCCATCTCTGTCAAGTTGAGCCTTGCTTTCAGGGATTAAAGCAAAAACAAAATCTCCTGACGGAAAAAAAAATTCTGGCCAAATCGGGGCCGGTGCGGTGGCTTTCCGTGCGCAAAGCGCGCGTGCGATTTTCCGTTCTACGTTCTAATGCTTTGACTTTTCTTTCGAAAAATGTAAATACATTTCCGCGTTGTAGAAAATCAATGACACATCGCTAGTCAACTAACACAGCTTGTTTTGTGAGCCTGCTAAACAATGTACAGTAGTGTTCTAGTTAACTAGGTAGCAGTCCAATCCATTTTGTTGCAGTGTTTTGGACTTGAATAGCGAGTTTGTGTTGTGATTCTCAACAACGTTGAAACTTAGTTTCGCCCTTTTCCATATTTTTTTATAATAAATGTGTGGACTGACGATGTAGTGCAGCCTAACTTATTCTAATAATGATTTAACATACTTTTATTGTGATAATTATTCCCTCCTCCTCCCAGACAAGGTCACATTATTATTGGATTGGTTGTTTGCGTGTCGGGTGAAGTTAGCTAAACATTTAACATGCTAGCTAGCAAGAGAAACATAATGTCACTCTCCAAAGGTCTAAAGAGGAAAGTTGACGGTGAAAACAGGGCATTTAACAGTTAATCAGCCGTGAGGTGTTAAACAGCACCAGTGAGTACAAAAGAAAATCTACCTTTGCACTCGATCAAATTTCAGGACCCTCCTTTCATGACTTTTCCTAGATATGTGCGTTCTACCACCCAGCATCTTTACATTTTCAAAATCGAGTTAGTATAAAGCGATTTTGCAGTATTTCTGTGTGTGTCTGTGTATTTGCCTTGGGATTCGGCTGCCATCTTTTTCTCCAAGGCTGCAATTCTCTTTTATATCAGCAGAGGTAGCAAGGGGGCACACACTGTGCTCAACCTTCAGGCTTCAGTGCTGAATTAGATACAGTGGATAAGACTGATATTTGTAACATAATGTGTTTATATATAGGCTATATATAGCAATAGTGATACATAAGATATGTATATGTACAGACAGTTATGAAAATGATAAACTGTACAGTATGTCTCCCAATCCCTTCAGATTTGTTGGAGCTGAGGGTTTTTTTTCACAGCGGGTTTACCCAAGTTCCATGCAATAGTGATAAGATATTATGATATGTGTAGCCTATGTACAGTTATGAATGATACACTGCACAGTATGTACCTATCAAGCTGTGTGGTATTACATAGGTACCACAGCAAAGTAGTTCATCAACGAATATTATATAACAAACGGATATTTATAATATTGTATATAATGTATTTTTTGTATATCACTGTAGACCACGTTGTAGTAGTAGCCAATTGCAGAGTATATTCATTATTTTGTTTGTTTGAATCCTCACTGTGTTCATGTTGTGCAGTGAACAAACAATTGTTGGGAGAATAAACTGTCTCTTGCCTTGAAATGTGTACATCAAATAAAATGATGTCGGCGATGATTATGCGTGTAATCATATAACGAACTGATATTTCTGAGTGGGGCAGTCCCAGATATAGTGAAGAAAGACAGGAAAGTAAGGAGAAGAAGGGAGAGAGTATTGACAATTGATAATAAGATATTGATAATGTAGGAATAAGTGTGTTCATATGCAAACATATTCAATGGCATGTAATTAGTAGGCAATTGTTTATCACAGATGAATCCTGACAATTGATGGTTGATGCATGGGGGAGGGTCATCTTATTCTCAATGATCTCTTTCTGATCGTTTCCGATCACCACACAAAGGATGCCTCCAACAAGCCCTTCAAACCATCCCCCACCAGAATCAACGATATAACGAACGGATATTTCTGAGTGGGGCAGTCCCAGATATAGTGAAGACAGACAGGAAAGTAAGGAGAAGAAGGGAGAGAGTATATTGACAATTGATAATAAGATATTGATAATGTATTTCGCTGTCGACCAAAATCGTTTGAAATTACGTGCTTGTGCATTGAATGACACTATGTACAGCGCTGTCAATTTTCAAATAATGCAATAGGCTATATATATGAATGTTCAGTTGTGATATGAAGTAGCCAACAATTCTCATGTCGACCATGATAATAATAGGCTACAACAAGGTTGTACATAGATATACGCAGATTCATATTTGGATAGTTGATTTTGGCACCATTAGCCAATTGCAGAGAGTATACATTATTTTGTTTGTTTACTGCACATTATAAATGAAATGATGTGTATTAATTATTTTGTTTGTTTGAATCCTCACTGTGTTCATGTTATAATGTTTAGTGAACGAACAATTGTTGGGTGTTTGCCACAAATCGGAATTCTCTTGCCGTGAAATGTGTACTCAATAATTTTGGAACTTTTTACTTATTGAGCCTGCACTGTTTTATGTTTTTTATTGAATGTTTTTCTGTTTTCTGTACTGAATGTTTTCTGCCCTAACTGAGCTGTTTGACAACAAAATTTCCCCATTGGGGACAATAAAGGTTTTCAATCAATCAATCAATCAATAAGACATGCGCTCTGCGCTGCGGGCTACATTTGATTATGTAATCATCAACGATTGATTAGTAGGCCATTGTTTATCAAAGATGAATCCTGACAATTGAATGCCATTTGAGATCGAGACTCGGTAGCCTAATAGTGATAATGAGTTCAATCTGTAAACAGTTATCATCTCAATAGGACGGCCAATGTAATGCGTTGTTTTTTGATTTTGCATTCCTTGTTTCGTGGTAAACTAATCTCTTTCTGATCGTCCCGTTCACAAAAACCTAAGGTGCATAAGTCACGTAATATGGTGAAATAAATGTTCGTTCAGACAATACAACATATATTGAAAAATATGATGATGAATACATGTGGGATGGAGGTACGGGATGATATGTGGCATGTCCGCTCGCCAACTAAAGCACTTGGTTATAAACATACTACTCTGTTTCTAACAAGTAGGCACAAACAAAATCACTGTATGGGACAACTCGTTTCTAAGTTACAAACTTCTGAGTTACAATCACTGGATGTTGATGGGGGGAGGGTTGATGGCTCTCGATCGTTTCCGATCAACGAACAAAGACATCGGGTTTCCCCCGCTCCACCACGTCCCAACGGTGTGTTTCTGTAACCATTTTCTCCTCCTTCAAGTCGCTCCTCTCAGGAGACCACTATTTATAAATAATAATCCACAGATAGGCACAGTCACAGTGCTACATGAAAATATCTAGCCACACACCACATATCATAGCTCCGCCCTATATGTATTTATCATCATATTTCTCAATATAAAACGGAGGTACAATATATGGCAGATATATGTATGGTATATTATGGCAGTTTCTGGCGCCTGTCCCGTTCTGTTGTTCAAAGAATATAATATAAAACGCATCACATGTTTGTCATTGTGTGAAAATACAGATACCTGTTCCACACAGCTTCAGATTCCAAGGAAATTACTTGGAACTATGTGTGAAAGGGACAACATTGCAATATATATATATTACAGTTATTTTTTAATAATGCTAATCAACTTTCATTCGTTAGTAATGAAAACTCCCGCAGTCTCGATCAATCTCCTAGATCAATCTCCTCTCCACTTACGTTACATACATGCATACGTTATTATATATATATATATATATAACATGCATAACAACTAAGACATGCGCTCTGCGCTGCGGGCAGTGGGGAGAGGGTTGATGGTCCCCCGCGGTGTGTTTCTTTTGCGTGTTCACGCTTCTTGCGTGACATCGCCATCCAGCGATTTTTGTGGGTCAGTACACACACCCCCATTGTGATTAGTGGTCGTGTGATTCCACACCTCGTCGCGCTTTAGTAGGTAAAAAAACGTCGGCGCCTCCAGTGTTAAACAGGAATGGACAGCGAACTATGCGTTCATCCTACCTGGTTTCATCAATGCAAAGCCGTTGTGAGACTCACATTTTCCGTGCTCACAATGAATGTTCCCTTCCACCTATATATGCGAGTCGTCCTTTTCATCAATGAATGCGATAAAGACGGACTAGAGGAATCGATTGGTGCATAAAAACCTTGAGAACTGCCGGATTAAAGTGACGTCCATAATAATAATAAGAAATAATAATACATTAGATTTATAGCGCTTTTCCAGACACTCAAAGACGTCCATATCACCAGATAACAAATAGTGACCGATGGGAGATGCCAGTTTTCTCATTATGTGAGATTTAATAGCCTAATATTATTTTTTCTATTTTTAATGAATGGCTCATTGTAATTATTATCCCTAGTAAGGTAGCGTGTTTGCTCTGTCGTTTCAGGAGCATATAGGCTAAGCCTATGCACCACCACCCCTCGCCCTCCATGATCAAGCGGATTCAGTTGTTTTTTTTGCGCCGATTTTGTTGTCAATGTTTTTCATCAAATTAAACTGCATTTGCTTTGTTACTGTTCACATGTGTGGTGCAGTCACATTCACATAGCCTATAAGTAAACATTAAGTTTGAATGATTTACTGACCTGGCGTTACTTTTTTCAAACTACACACCGCATGTCGGCTATTTCAGCACCACGCGTTGTCCACCTACTTATCACTATGAGGGGTTCAGCGTCAGTGCACCCCGCTGCAAGTTACTGTCGCATAGTTGTAGCCAATAAAGGCCTATATGTAGGCTATATAGGCTATTATATATCATTTATATACCTAATACAGACATCAAAATAGATTGTATGCCTCTACAAATCATATTACACCAGGTAAAATCCGTCACAACTTGGAATAAATCCGTCGCAATTTGGAATAAATTGACGGAAATACGTCGTAGCGACGGAGAACTTTAATCCCTGTGCTTTGAGGCCTACCTGCTCAGAGCCTTGGGAGCGGGTAGTATCCTGGCTCCGCAGCTTCATGCGGCTGGGGGTGGAAGACAGGGAGGGTGAGGGTGAGGTGGGGGTCAGTCTGTCCCCCCCCCGGCCCTCCTGGGCAGGCAGCGGTGTGGGTGGGGGAGTAGAAGGGACGGGGGTGAGGGTGTTGCTGTCTTCCTCCCCCGCTGTTGTTGCCTCCATCTGATGGAAGTTCCACAAGGGAACTTTGCGCATGCAGAAAGTGCAGGTGAGGATGGGCAGGCTTATGTTGTGCAGAGCTGGGCTGTGAAAGTAACGGGAGGAAGTCGAGTGAGACAAAAATGTTGGCATGAATACAAACATTTCTTATTTTTTATTTAATTTTTATAGGACATTGTTGTTCATGTCTAACCTCCCAGCCCAGCCACAGAGGGCCACGATGCAGGCCGCCACTTGGGTCGCCACTGATGCCTCGGACGTGGACTTAAGAGGGGACCTGCCCTGCTTCTTATGCTCATCCTCGATCAGCTGCAGTAGAATACTAATGACGTCTTCGGTCAAAGACTACAAAAAACAAAAAACAAAGTAAGAGTTAATTGGCAAAGTTACGCCCGTGACGTGAAATTGTAGTGAGTCAGGAGGATTAAAAGGGTAAAAACCAAACGGGCTCCACCTAGGGTTCATAGAACTCCTGCCTTCACTTAAAACCCTTCCGGTCATGAGAAGATCTATTTTTAGTACAGTCCTCCTATATGTAAAGGCCAATGCACACGGCGTGCGATTTTGTCGCACGACAACATTCGATTCTCAATTCACACCACCGAAGTCGGACCAGGCAGGCTGATTGCTATAGGCTCTACCAATATTGCTTGCCTTGCTTCCACAATTTCTACAAGATACAACAGGGCATATTGTGCCTACATGCTCGATTGTTATTATTATGTAATATAGGTGTCTTGTAATCCCATATGAGATGGGCCGTGTTGTTGACTTCGGTGGTGTGAATTGAGAATCGAATGTTGTCGGGCGACAATATCGCATCGCACGCCGTGTGCATTGTCTCATTCAAAACAATGAAATTGAATTCGGCGGTGCGACAAAATTGCACGCCGTGTGCATTGGCCTTAACTGTCCACAGACAAGTAGGAACAACATGGCCGCCGCCCTCACCATGGTTTTGAGCGTCTCTGGCTTCATGGCTGGCAGCTGCTGTTCCAGCAAACAGGCGCTCTGGAAGCGCTGGATGAAGGCACTGAGCAGCACCGAGGGCTCGCTGGCAGGAACCAGCCAGAACCGGTCTGAAATGACAACACACACACAACCACATTTGTAGCAACACAACCATAGTAAGTAAGTAAGCCTTGAGAACCGATGGTTCGCCAGAATAATGGCCCTAATCTCCTGTTTCTTTTTTGTTTTTTCAAGTTATTTTTTCTGAGTGGGGCAGTCCCACTCATATTTTAACATTTTATTGACAGATACAGTAGAGATTTAGACAGGAAGGGTGGGTGAGCAGTGTTTCCTCTACATGCATTTCATCGTGGCGGACCGCCACGATGGAATTTCCTCCGCCACCATTCAGATTTCTCAACCCCCAAAAAAAAAAAAATTTAGGCCGCTTTTCAGACCTTCACAGCGCTAGACACACCCACAAGCGCTGAAACTGGACCAGTCCGTGTGTGTCGCGAGTATTGAACTTGAGGCTGCGTTCGTAAATTCGCTCTGAGAGCCCCGGAGCGCACACTGGGTTCAACGTCATAAAGGGACCAAGTCATTTGATTGGACAAGAGGCATTCCGTGAGTGCTGATCAGATTTCCAGAGCGTATTTACGAACGCGCCCTGGCTGTCACCCGAACACCGCGAGCTAGCGTAGTGTAGTGTAGTATAGGATGCGTAGTGTAGTGTAGTGTAGGATGGAGAGAGAGAGGAGAAGCCTCTCTATGTGTTACCTATGTCCAGTGTACTAGAACCACTCTAACAGGAGTGTTTGTCCGTGAATAACACCGGCTATGCCCGGGGTAGAAACACAAGACTATAGCTGGATAAGGTCTACAGGTCTACACAGTCATTTTAAGCCGTCGACCAGCCCTCTACGACCACGGGAAGTCATGTTAAAAGTGAAGATACTTCTGTTAAACTAAGCTAAGCTAAACATCGCTAATCGCTAACTCCCTCCTGGGCTTAAAGTGACAAGTAATAACGTTGTGAAAAAAAACGTCAGATCAGTGTTTTTGTTTTTATTGACAACGGAATTACATGCTGGAAAAACATGCAGACACAGACAATAAGAGACACACGGGAGAAGTACAGGAAAACATTTTATTTTTTTGGGCCATCCTCGAGTTTTGGCTGAAATTACGTCGTTGTTTTGAGCGCGCGTGCGCGTTTCATGCGCGTGCACGCGAAAAATCGCAAGCGCGCTGCGCGCGCGCGGTCAGCACTACCCGCCACCATTGTAAAAATTCCTGGAGGAAACACTGGTGAGAGAGAGAGGAGGGATGACATGCAGGATATGTCCCCGGCCGGAATCGAACCGGGGACCCTGCGGTTACATGGTCAACGCTTAACCCGCTACGCCACCTAAGCGCCCCTGAATAAAAGAGGATCTTACCTGGGCATGGAAAGTCTGGCCAAGGACAAAACTTTGCATGCTGTGTCTGGAGTTGCCCTGTTATCTCTTCTAGGCGGGACTCATCTATGAGAGAGAGAGATGGGGTTGAACAAGACCGTCCAAGAAAACATTTGGCCCAAACTTCTTACGATAATCTTAATTTCACTACTGATTAATTATCTAGAGAAGAATTTCCCAAAAGTAATATCTTAGAGGCTTATGCAACAATGTATAGAACAGTGGTGAAGGAAGTGCTGTCAAACAACAAAGTGTTGCTCACATTTCTCGTAGTCCAGAGACGGTTGGAGAGATGCGCAGAGAAAGGCCTCGCAGCTGGAACACTTGAGCATGTCGTCGCTCACGTTGACCCAGCCGTAGCTGGCGCACCTCAGCGGTGACAGAGTCCTGGGCTTTCCCGCCCATTTCAGACAGTGCTCACGCTAAGGAAACGTTTTACAGAAGGAAGCTGCACAGTAAAAAGAATGCCTCAGCCATGAGTATGAGTAAAGAAAAATGTTATATCTTTGCACTCGATCAAATTTCAGGACCCTCCTTTCATGTCTTTTCCTAGATATGTGCGTTCTACCACCCAGTATCCTTACATTTTCATTATCACATCAGGATAAGCTAATATAAAGCTATTTTGCAGTTTTTCTGTGTAGGAAGCAGGCTTATTTACAAGCGACCAACTAGTGGTCGTTTGTGTGTAAATAGCAGCTTGAGGATTGTAAAGACTAGAGGCGGCTCTTATAGTAGGTAAAATAGACACGGCTGTTCTAGTGTTAAAGAGATGAATATGTGAAGGCTGTGTGCTGAGCCCTCTCCTCTACTCCGTCTTCACCTACGACTGTGTGCCGATGCACGGCTCTAACTTCATCATCGAGTTGGCAGATGGCACCACGGTGGTCGGCCTGATAAGTAACCATGACAAGTTGGCCTACACAGGGAGGTGGTACAGCAGCTGATGGTGTGGTGTGCCAACAACAACTTGGCCCTCAACACCAGGAAGACCAAGGAGATCATTGTGGACTTCAGGAAAACTGAGGGCTGCGTACACTACCCCATCCACCAGGATCCTGACCAACTTCTACCGCTGCACCATTGAGAGCATCCTAACAAACTGCATCATAGTGTGGTACAGCAACTATCCTACCGGAAGGCCCTGCAACAGGTGGTGAAAAACACCCAGCGTGTCATTGGCACCAAACTTCCTACCATCGAGACCCTCCAGGCAGCCTAATGTCGCGGAGGGCGGCAAACATCATCAAGGATACGGTATGTTTGATCCCCTATCATCTATGAGATTCAGGAAGTACAGGATCATTAGGTCCCATACCAGCAGGCTACAGAACAGCTTCAGGCCGACAATACAGTGTGCGCTGCGCTGTTCCGGCTGTTTATTGTTACTAGCAATATGTCTAATTGAGTCAACTCATATTATGCTTACCATCACCAAGTTCTCCCATACTGTGCTTTTGGACTAGTATAGTATCGTATTTTCCGGACTATAAGTCGCACCCGAGTATAAGTCGCAGCAGGCCAAAAATGGGTCATGAAGAGGAAAAAACCACATATAAGTCGCACTGGACTATAAGTCGCATGGTTCAAGGGAACGGGCTTGGCGGAATCAGCGGGGAAAGAAGACCCTGTTGAGCTTGACTCTAGTCTGGCACTGTGAAGAGACATGAGAGGATTTGTAAGCCCAGGAAGGACATAATTCACGTTAAAACTTCTTCTGAAAGGTTAGAAATACTTAAATTATCGAGTGTAAAGCCAGGGCTAGCTAGCGCGTTGCTAACGAAGGTTAGCAAAATGGCGTCGCGGGAGCAAGCAAACAGGATGGAACAGCCTCTGAAAGGTAATAAATGACTTTAATATCGTGTATAACGTTCATAATAGCGTGTATAACGTTCATAATATAGTGCTTAATGTCCACATTGTCGAGTGTAACGACTATTTATCGTGTATAAGGCCATGACAAAGATAGCTTGGTGAAAAACGGAAGTAGTTAGGATGAAGGGCGGCCTACAAACAATGCAACATTGAACAGCCTCTGAAAGGTAATAAATGACTTTAATATCGTGTATAACGTTCATAATATCGTGTATAAGGTCCATAATATCATGTTTAATGTCCACATTGTCGTGTGTAATGTCCACATTGTCGAGTATAATGGCTATTCTATCGCGTATGTGGCGCTAGCGGAAGTAGCAAAATAGCCTCGCGGGGGTAACTTAGCAACATAGAACAGTCTCTGGAAGGAATAAATGACTTTAATATCGTTTATAACGTCCATAACATTGTGTATAAGGTCCATAACATCATGTTTAATGTCCACATTGTCGTGTTTAATGTCCACATTGTCAAGTATAATGGCTATTCTATCGTGTATGAGGCGCTAGCGGAAGTTACTCCTTGGTTCATGTCAGTCAGAGATTACCGTATGTCAGTTCATGTCAGTCAGAGATTATGAATTATTGATATATAAGTCGCACCTGACTATAAGTCGCAGGACCAGCCAAAGTATGAAAAAAACCGCGACTTATAGTCCGGAAAATACGGTATGTTTATATCAACAGTAATCAAGTGCTTTAGTTGGCGTGCGAACTTGGTGATGGTAAGCATAATACGAGTTGACTCGCTGTTAAATTAATGTGAAAGATATGATGATAAATAAATACATAAAACGGAGGTATGATATATGGCAGATATATATGGTATATGGCAGTCTCACACGCCTGTCTCATTCGAATTCACGTCTACTACGTTCCAGTTCTGCATCCAGTTGAATGTGTGTTTCAAGAAGCTCGTGCAAACCCGGGAATGCCATTGACGTGTGAAAAGGCACAACACGGTAATCGTAGGGCATTTAGCTCATGTGTGAACAGCGAAAATCACTGGCGGACCCAGGTTGGGATTCCATGTAATTTACAGGGAACTATGTGTGAAAGGGCCTAATGACTCTCAGTATCCCCCCCCCCCCACACACTTTTTACCCTTTGCACTACTGCTGTTTACAATACGCCTTTGTACATACTGTATTATTGCACATTGCACATACCTCTTTGATATAGCCTCTTTTATACATCTGTACATTACATACTGTACATAAGCTACCATAACTGTGCATAGCTCATAACTGTATATACTTCTAAACTGACTGTACATACCATACTGTACCTATCACTATCATTGTCATGTTTTCATATCAAGTTCTTATATCACTATTTGCACTTCTGGTTAGATGCTAAACTGCATTTCGTTGTCTGGTACTTGTACTCTGCAATGAAGTTGAATGTAATCTAATGTGAAAGGGGAATCTGGACATCTATTGGAAAGTGTGCAAGCATAAGAAGCACTTTAAACTAAAACTTCACACAAAAATCCACGAGAATGACACTGGGAAGGATATTGAATAGGACTCCACTCTTGTGAAAAAGGCATCTCTGTTGGCTGCTTGGCGCGGGGCTTGAGTCATGGCATCTGTGTTGTCTGCTTGGCACGGGGCTTGAGTCATGGCATCTGTGTTGTCTGCTTGGCACGGGGCTTGAGTCATGGCATCGGTGTTGTCTGCTTGGCACGGGGCTTGAGTCATGGCATCTGTGTTGTCTGCTTGGCACGGGGCTTGAGTCATGGCATCTGTGTTGTCTGCTTGGCACGGGGCTTGAGTCATGGCATCTGTGTTGTCTGCTTGGCACGGGGCTTGAGTCATGGCATCTGTGTTGTCTGCTTGGCACGGGGCTTGAGTCATGTTGTCTGCTTGGCACGGGGCTTGAGTCATGTTGGCTGCTTGGCACGGGGCTTGAGTCATGTCTCTGTTGTCTGCTTGGCACGGGGCTTGAGTCATGCTGTCGCACGGGGCTTGAGTCATGCTGTCGCACGGGGCTTGAGTCATGCTGTCGCACGGGGCTTGAGTCATGCTGTCGCACGGGGCTTGAGTCATGCTGTCGCACGGGGCTTGAGTCATGCTGTCGCACGGGGCTTGAGTCATGCTGTCGCACGGGACTTGAGTCATGCTGTCGCACGGGGCTTGAGTCATGCTGTCGCACGGGGCTTGAGTCATGCTGTCGCACGGGGCTTGAGTCATGCTGTCGCACGGGGCTTGAGTCATGCTGTCGCACGGGGCTTGAGTCATGCTGTCGCACGGGGCTTGAGTCATGCTGTCGCACGGGGCTTGAGTCATGCTGTCGCACGGGGCTTGAGTCATGCTATCGCACGGGGCTTGAGTCATGCTGTCGCACGGGGCTTGAGTCATGCCGTTTGGTGATGCCACTGTGTTCAAATCCCCCTGAGCTCTGAAACGAAGAAGAAAGAAATCATGTGTTAGGAAGCCAGGGTTCTACCATTAAACACAGTATACATTCTCAACATAAATACAGGCCTACGTCACCCGTACACAGAACGATCTCAGAAAGTACAGTGTGTACCCTAGTGGGGCACATGACACGAGCATCATTTATGCACACACATGTGGATCCATGTGAGCCCACCAAACACAGACAAACACATGAAATCGAATTAACCAAATATAGACAGTAGTGTTGTCACGATACCAATATTTTACCCTGCGATACTATACCAGCCCAAGTATCACGATACTGAGTAGTATCGCGATACCGCGGCACTTTTGTAACACTTTTTATTTTTATGAACATGCAATGTATTTATACAAGTTACAATAACTTAATGAGTGGTGCATGAATAACATGCATTTAATGCATTACACTGTAACTCTACAGGTAAGTAAAAGTACTGAAACCGATATTTTTGTGAATAACATGTTTATTAATAAGTAGTTTGAAACATCAAACAGACCAACTGGCCTTTTGCAAGAGTATAGCAAAGTAGGTGTGTGTGTGTGTGTGTGTGTGTGTGTGTGTGTGTGTGTGTCTGTCTGTGTGTGTGTCTGTCTGTCTGTCTGTCTGTCTGTGTCTGTATGTATGTCCGTCTGTGGGGTCTTTTTCACGAACTTGAAAAGTAAAAGCAAACACTGGCATATCAAAAATATAGAGGGCTACTTCCAAACTGTAGCTCAAGACTTAACTCAACTTAAGAAAACTCAGTGGTTTTAATTTTCTAGTTAATGCCCACTGAGCTCGCAGGAACCATAGGAACAACGTTTGAGGTTGCTAACCTGTTAGCCGACAAAGCTAACGCGATGGGTAGTCGCGAAAAAGGCTGCGTTCGTCAATTCGCTCTGGAAATCTGACCCGCACTCGCGGAACGCCTCTCGTCCAATCAAACGAATCGGTCGCTCTGTGACGTTGCACCCAGTGTGCGCTCCGGCGCTCTCGGAGCGAATTGACGAACGCAGACGAAAGTGTTTCTCTCATGACAGTGTCGCGAGCCAGTCTTGTCCTCATTAGCAGAACCAGTGAATTTGGTAATAGAGGTAACACATTGCCCCGCTGGTACCGTGTTCAACACGGTAGTATAGTATTCCACGGTAGTACCGTTGTATAAAGCTTATGGTATAGTAGGCACCGTGACATTTTGGCACCGCGGTATATCGTTGGTACCGGTATATCGTGCAACACTAATAGACAGTGATGTGATCTTCATGCGTTAGAACATTAAACTATGTTGCATGAAGCTGGATCCTAAGGTGGAACGTTAAAAAACATTGGGGGGGTTTATTGACGTTGCACATAACGTGCAGAGTTGGTGACGTTACGCAGGGCTTGACATTAAGCTTTTTCAGGTACTTGTCCTTCGGACAAGTGAACTTATCTTTTACTTGTCCGAGAGCTCAAGTTACTTGTCCAAATCCAAAGATTTTGAAAAAGCAATAATATGAATAATAATATATTATACTCTCACCGGCCACTTCATTAGGTACACCTTTTCAACTGCTTGTTAACGCAAATATCTAATCAGCCAATCATGTGGCAGCAATTCAATGCATTTAGGCATGTAGACATGGTCAAAATTATCAAACAGTGACTTGTAAAAGCGGTCAGCAAAAGTAGGACTTCCCCACTCACCCCCTGTCCTTCCATTCACACAATTCCGACAGGTGAACAGCTGATTTCACCACTACCACCGACGTAACACTGACGCACCACCAACACCACGTGACCCGAATCCCTGCACGTGACCCACAATCCAACAGCGAATAACAAACAACAACAGACAACAGTACAACCCATACCTGGCGCCTACACCCGCCTCTGTCTCTATGTCAGTAAGGCTGCCACGATTAGTCGACTAGTCACGACGACGTCGACTATCAAAATCGTCGCCGACATATTTGGTAATCGCCGTAGTCGCATGTTTTTTTGGAGCTGAAATAAGCGTTTTTTTGTTTTGTTTTGCCTAGCACCAGGGGAGCCCCCCCTCCCAAATTTCGTTGTTTGGTACCTGTACTATATCAATGACAATAAAGACCATTCATTTCATTCGATAAGCATTCGTTTTTCTTCCCTGAAGCTGCCACTGGCTAGCGTCTCCCAGTGTCTTTGATGTACATGCGCAGTGTCGGTCATCCGGGGCACACGTGACTTCCCCGGAAAAACAAACAGAGAAATGTCTTCCTGTCCTCGTACCTCTAAAGTGTGGGAGCATTTCAACCACAACGTTGAAAAGCTGAACTCGCTTATCATGGCAGCACGTCTATGATGCGCGAGCATCTAAAAAGGAAGCACGTTGTGGCAGATGACGAGGAAGACGATGGCTCGTCTCGGTAAGCTAGTT
Organism: Nansenia antarctica; assembly: GCF_963989245.1. NCBI lineage: Eukaryota > Metazoa > Chordata > Actinopteri > Argentiniformes > Microstomatidae > Nansenia > Nansenia antarctica. The sequence goes on along the minus strand of NC_137677.1, from coordinate 37,605,515 downwards.
AGCTTGTTATTGGCTAACGATATCGTTACGTTAAAAGCCTTCTTACATTATTTTACGTTGTCATCAAAGCGATACTTATCAAATAGCTAAAAATGTTGTCTTAACGTTACAGTGCTAAGAAGGCGCGTTCTACTATGAGATGAGTGAAGCAAAGCAAAACTTTTGTACTCTGTACAAGTATTTATTTTTGTTTTTGTATTCTTTTGGTTGCCTAGTGCCTAGCCTACCTCATTTTACTCAGCAGTTTGCACCCTCTACTACTCTTTACATTACATTACATGCAAGTGATGCCAGAAATAAATCTGCAAAGTTCATTAAAATATCTATTTTTGAGTGAACAATCATTTTAATTGTCTTTATTTTTAGTTAGCACATGCCTACAACAACAACTAACAACTTCAAGCTAAATTTAGAAGCTGATTTAGAAGATGATAGCTAAATAAGAGCGATTGAGTAATTGTGCGCTAAGCTGTAATCTATGATCCGATTAGTCGACTAATCGTTAAAATAATCGGTGACTAGTCGACTATGAAAATAATCGTTTGTGGCAGCCCTATATGTCAGTAACCTACATGTCAGGATCTTGGTTGCCGAGGCATAGAGGCCTGACACAGTGTTGGTAGCCTTGCAGGTCAGGGTCTTGTTGGAGGTGGGGAAATCTTCGGAATCTACAGAGTGGTGGAGTTGACTCTTTAAGACGGAGACGCCTGTGTCTCTGCCGTTCCCTTGCCTGTTCCCGTACCTTCTGTGCCTCCTGCTTTGTTTGTGTCATTTTTTTCTCCAATCTCTCAGCCCTCTTCCTCTCTCTCTCTCTCTCTCTTTGAATACATGGTCATTCTTTTTTCTCTCACGAAAGGCCTTCTGCCTCTCAGCAGGTGTTTTAGCCATTTCCTGAAATTGAAATCAAAACATACATTTACATTGACTGAGCTCAATTAACAGTGTAGATCACACACCGTAATGAAATGTTATTTAAGAGGATAGTCCACTTTTCAATTTATTTTGATTTAGAAACAGGTATTCCACTAGACCAGGGGTCCCCAAACTTCGGCCCGCGGACACTTGGACCGGCCCTTTGAACAACGTGTAATTTCTAACTGCAATTGCGGCATTGCACCGACGTGGTGGCGGGGGCGCTGTTTCGCAAATAATTGGAAATACATTTCCACCATAAATTGATGCAGAAAGGGCACAAATTGCATCTAAATTCACCAGAATGCAAGAAATTAAGTGTTTGATGCTCGTTTAAGGACCCCCAGACAGCCCTGCTTCATGGGTCCCCCCGTGTATGATGAGGGTCCTCCCTCAAGTATCAGACTGTAAAACTGATTATATTTCATTGACATATCACTATAGGTATAAATTCCATCCAAATTCAACTGTTTAGACTTTGTTTGCATCCACCAGTGGTCTCCTGCGCACAATTGCTTTGCGCAACCGCCTCCATTCCACTCCGTTCCATATTATTGTATGTTAGAGACCAACCCAGGCCCCCCATCACAGAAAGGAAAAATGATGTGGCCCTCACAGAAAAAAGTTTGGGGACCCCTGCACTAGACAGTGAACAAAAGCAAACTTTAAATTCAAAGTTGGCTGGTTAGCTAGCTATCCTAACAGCTGTTATTCATTCATTCATTCATTCATTCTTTCCTTCATAGGCCTACATTCATTTTAATCCCCACTCTTCTGTATGATCAAACATTAACTTACATTACCTACTTAACCCTCCGGTTGTGTTCCCGGTCAAATCTGACCGAGAGCAACTTTCATCAATCATAAATATTGTGTTTTACATTTGATTGCCTCAAGGCCTTATGATATCCTCCACACTAGGCATTTGAACATACAAAATTGCTGACTAACCACTGGCATTGAATTTTGAGGTTTTAGTCAACTTTGTAACATCGGTGGTGTTTCCGGTCAAAAATGACCGCCATAGGAAATTAATGGATAACACAAGTTGTAACAAGCTACAACATTCCAGGATGCATCAGACCTGTTCAAATACCTCATATATAAAATTTGACACATTTCAAACTAAACAATTAGGTGTTTGTTATGGGAACCCTTCTCTGTCCCGTGCTTATTTGCCCATCCGAACCAGACCTTCCAGACTAAACATTGTTTAGTCTGGAAGGTGTGGTTCACCTGGGGTGAAAGAGAAGGGTTCCCATAACTCTGGAAGGTATGGTTCTGATGGACACATAAGCACGGGAAAGAGAAGGGTTCCCATAACAAACACTGAAATGTATCAAACGAAACAGGTGTTTGTTATGGGAACCCTTCTCTTTCCCGTGCTTATGAAATGTATCAAATGAAACAGGTGTTTGTTATGGGAACCCTTCTCTTTCCCGTGCTTATATACCCATCCAGTTATTCAGGTTAACCAATAGTCTACATTGTTTATGTCTCATAAAATTTTGCACAGTATATGTTGAGATGTTGAAGAACTGATCCAATGTGTTGTTTGGCAGAGATATAGAGTTTCAGGGTGTAACTGGCCTTCTTATTTGAAATTCTCAAAAACGGAAATGAAATATTCAATTTCTACTGTGTATTTAGTCACATTACAGTAATTTGGTCATATCTATGTTCATTTTTTAACAACTCACAGGTCTCAGCTTTCACCAGATACCAAATTTAGCAAATTTGACCATGTAGTTTTGGAGATATGAAGCAGTTAATCAGACCGGGAACACCAAGGATGGGGGGGCAAACATGAACACAACCGGAGGTGACTTTACCCCTACATTTACCATAGTTTCATCAACTAGCCAAAAAATAAACCTATTACGCAGTAACTGATTTAAAGAAAGAAATTAATTAAGTCTATGTTAGCATTACCTTACATCTTCTGTGATGATGCTAAGCTAACGCTAATCGTTGTAGGACTCCCCGTGCACATGTTATTAACACTAGGGGCGCGCCGTTTTTTTACCTACTAAAGCGCGACGAGGTGTGGAATCACACGACCACTCTTCACAATGGGGGAGTGTGTACTGACCTACAAAAACCGCTGGATGGCGATGTCACCCAAGAAGAGAAAAAAATGCAGTTCCAGAGAAGTGGGGACAGACAGAGCATATATAATAACGTATGCATGTATGTAACGTAAGTGGAGAGGAGATTGATCTAGGAGATTGATCGAGACTGCGGGAGTTTTCATTACTAACGAATGAAAGTTGATTATCATTATTAAAAAATAACTGTAATATATATTGCAATGTTGTCCCTTTCACACATAGTTCCAAGTAATTTCCTTGGAATCCCAAGCTGTGTTGACCAGGTATCTGTAATGTTCACATTTATATATAACAGTAATAAATATAGCAATAAATGACAGCGCTGTAAATAGTGTTATTCTTGCACAATTGCACCCACAACGTGCTATTGCCAATATAAAACGGTATGATATGGCAGATATATATGGTAGCCTACATTGCAGTCGTCCCGCAGTTCTAGTAGATCGCCGACATCATGTTATTTGATGTACACATTTCACGGCAAGATAATTCCGATTTGTGGCAAACACCTAACAATTGTTCGTTCACTAAACATTATAACATGAACACAGTTATAGCACCAGTTCCTAGCACCTAGTTTCCTAGCACCAGGGGAGCCCCCCCTCCCAAATTTCGTTGTTTGGTACCTGTACTATATCAATGACAAATAAAGACCATTCATTCATTCATTCAAACAATGACAGTTACAGTCTCGCTCAAACTGTAGCGAGATTAGGAGACTACTAATTGAGAAAAAGAAAAGAAAATGCATGAAAGAAAGGAGAGAAAGAGTACAGAATGATAAATCATTCAGAATGTTATTGGTTTTAATATTTCACAATCTGCCAGAATAAGCACGCTCCCTCGCACGCCCAGCCCATCATTTTTGATGCCGCTAATGTGTGTAATGAAAAGTGTGACAATGTTGAAAGACATGATGTCATAATCAAAATATAAAACCTGGTTGGATAAAATAAGATTCTGTTGTGATTGTGTTGACATTGTTGTGATGTCAAAAGAGATCTTGGTTATGTAATGTGTAAAGTGGAGAGGAGATTGATCGGAACTGCGGGAGTTTTCATTACTAACGAATGATGGTTGATTATTATTATACAAAAATAATAGTAATAAATATTGCAATATTGTGTTATCATAGTTATGAGCTTCACAGTGATAACGTCTGTTTATTTGTCGTGAACTTCACGCCGGCCGTGCCCGTAACATCAGCAGACAATCGACTGCTGTAAGCTTGTAAGCGTTGAAACCTGCTTGGCAGCTTTGAAACCCGCTTGGCAGCTTTGAAACCCGCTTGGCTCGCTCATGAATTGGCAGCTATTGTTTGCTAATGGGAAACGATCAATAAGATTACCCTCCCCCGTGTATCAACCATCAAGTGATTGTAACTCACTTTAGAAACTAGTTCTTAGCCTACACGTTTCTTTGTCAAATACATGCTCTGCATGTTTCTCTAAAATGCATAAAGTTCCTATAAGCAGAGAAGTGGGGAAATTATTAGAGCAATCTGATATGAAGCTTGAGTCAGCTGAGAACGAACTATGGAACAGATTAAATGCTATATATGGAGAGGAGATTGATTGAGACTGCGGGAGCTTTACTAATGAATGAAAGTTGATTATCATTATTAAAAAAGAATAGTAATAAATATTGCAATATTGTGTTATCATAGTTATGAGCTTCACAAAGTCTGTTTATTTGTCGTGAACTTCACGTCGGCCCTAACATCAGCAGACACATGAACACAGTGAGGATTCAAACAAACAAAATAATTAATACACATCATTTCATTTATAATGTGCAGTAAACAAACAAAATAATGTATACTCTCTGCAATTGGCTACTATACAATGGTGCCAAAATCAACTATCCAAATATGAATCTGCGTATATCTATGTACAACCTTGTTGTAGCCTATTATTATCATGGTCGACATGAGAATTGTTGGCTACTTCATATCACAACTGAACATTCATATATATATAGCCTATTGCATTATTTAAAAATTGACGGCGCTGTACATAGTGTCATTCAATGCACAAGCACGTCATTTCAAACGATTTTGGTCGACAGCGAAATACATTATCAATATCTTATTATCAATTGTCAATATACTCTCTCCCTTCTTCTCCTTACTTTCCTGTAAGTACAACTTTTCTGGTGGGGGATGGTTTGAAGGGCTTGTTGGAGGCATCCTTTGTGTGGTGATCGGAAACGATCAGAAAGAGATCATTGAGAATAAGATGACCCTCCCCCATGCATCAACCATCAATTGTCAGGATTCATCTGTGATAAACAATTGCCTACTATTACTACTACTAGCTTCTTAGCTTCAGCATAGTCTCTGTCTGGTTGCATATGCATGCAGCTACGCACCAAGTCTCGTGACTGTCCAGTGGTGCACTGTTCCAGGAAATAAAGCCTGTCTGGATTGCTACTTGTCTTGTCCTCAATACAATGTTCAAAAGCACGCATAAAGGGTAGGAAATTCATTGGGTCTCCATCAAATGTATTCATTTCCCTCACAGGAAGTAAAGCAAGTTTCTGCTGAGTAAGAAGGATATCAGCGATGTCATGTTTTTGCTCTACATTGGACATGGTGTCTTGATTGATAAGATTATCCATTGTTGACTGATTATTCATTGTTGACATTTGATCATGTTCTCTTTTACTGTGCAATGTGTTAGTAGGCTTTGGATGCTGCCTTTGAATAACAACCTTTTGAAGTGGGGTTTTAGGCACTGTTCCTATATTAGCATATTCAACCGGTGATTGTTCAAGATTCATAGACAGATTGTCCCTTTTGCATATCATCATAATAGGCATTCGTGTCATCATGTTCTTTACACATTACATAACCAAGATTTATTTTGCAATCACAACAATGTCAACACAATCACAACAGAATCTTATTTAATCCAATCAGGTTGTATATATAATCTATATATATAATCTATATATTGGTTTCAATATACCTCCATAGCAGTCTACAGTCTAATTTAGCTATATCTATAATTACATTATGAGAACATCAGTATTTTTATGCCTTTGGTTGTATTGTCTGAACGAACATTGATTGGGAGACATACTGTACAGTTTATCATTTTCATAACTGTCTGCACATATACATATCTTATTTTGATTGTTATTGTAGCCTATATATAAACACAAATATCAGTCTTATGCACTGTGTCTCATTCAGCACTGAAGCCTGAATTTGAGCACAGTGTGTGCCCCCTTGCTACCTCTGCTGATATAAAAGAGAATTGCAGGCTTGGAGAAAAAGATGGCAGCCACAAATACACAGACACACACAGAAATACTGCTAAAACGCTTTATACTAACTCGATTTTGAAAATGTAAAAATGCTGGGTGGTAGAACGCACATATCTAGGAAAAGTCATGAAAGGAGGGTCCTGAAATGTGATCGAGTGCAAAGGTAGAATTTTTTTTGTACTCACTGGTGCTGTTTAACACCTCACGGCTGTTCTAGTGTTAAGTAAACTAGCCATTCAAGCTAATAGCTATGTTAGCCAACTCCCCACACGTGCACGTTGTTAACGTATTTTACTGGAATCGAGAGACATTACAAACAAGACAACACAACCACCACTCTACACTCTGTTAACAAGGTTAACTTCACCTCTACTGACATTGTCTAGTTAGACGTTAGCTAACTGGCCTTATTATCTTAATGTGAACACTTGCACATGGTCGGTGAAGTTAGCCCTTTGGAAACCAGTATTTTAAGATATAAGATCAGCTGGAGTGTATGGTGAACAACAATATAAAGTTATTCTAAAACGCTGCTTATTGAAATGCCAAAGTATAATCCGTTTAATTAATAGATTATTAGGAGACACTTACCGCGGTTGTTTGACGTGACTCAAAAATGGCATTCAGTGAAATGGCGCTGGGTGAAAACTCTGATCAGCTTGAAGAAACCACGTGACTGAAGAAACCACGTGGGACTGATTGACAAATGATGGGCGGGGCTTTCCAGGGTACGTCTAACACCGTGTCAATTAACTCCTTGAATTATCACCAACACTGGAGGGAATATTACTCCAGCTGTTGTTGTAATAACTCGGAAAGAGTCAATGTATTTTTACACTGCATATTTAACACTGGGGAATTTACTGTGTAGCATGTCGATGTTCTATCAGAATGTTGTGATGTTATAACAAAGCGGGGGGAAACAAATAGGACAGTTCCTAACACAGACAGATACTTCATTATAATATCACGCCAATGCATTATTGGTTTCAATCATTGGATTATTTTTTAACAATTCACCACTCAATCCTGGTCAAACTCTCTGTAATACATTATATGATTTCTTGAACCTTCAGATCTCTTTCATCTCATTGCAAACCTGAAAACTATTGTGTTGCTGCGGAAGAAATGTGACCAAATAATGTCCCGTCGTGTTCCCACGGTTTATCTGAGACACCACAGGGACAATGTGCATGGGACTTGGGTGAATGATGGGTATGGGACTTGGGTGAATGATGTTTATGGGACTTGGGTGAATGATGTGCATGGAACTTGGGTGGGGATACAGTCTAGCGAATTTGTGAATACTATTTGGAGATATTGTGAGAAATGTAAAAGCTGTAGGAAGCACGTCTGATAATGAATCAAATAAGCACTACAGTGGTGGCTGTGTAGATTGTAGTATTATGGAGTAGCCCTGTAGCCCTAACGAATGTAGAATTGATTGGGTGTAACATGATCTGGTACAAATCTGAAACCACTGTACATTTATAACTGAATGACGATTCCCTTTATTATGACGCATTAACGTGACACCGTCAACAACAAATAAACAAGTTAATTCATTATGGACGAACTCCTCCACGAGACGACATCGTTTACGACTACAAGCTCACCTGTGTGGTTAAGTAATTAGGTAGTAAGTTACTAAAAATAAATTCGACCACAAATATATTTCCCGCTAAATCTGCAGACTGAGTAGGTATTAGGTAAGTTGATTCAATTAACCAACTTTATCTAGGTTAGTCTCAATGTGATGAACAACATCTATTTTTCAATAGAGACCTAGGGGGTATTCCATCAACGTCATTAAAGGAAAATCCAGATTTAGGCTAAAAATAAGGCTGGATTTTTTTTGAAATCTCGCCGGATTTATCAATAATAAGCGTGGATTGTCTTAACATTGATGGAATACCCCCCTGGTCCAAGAAAGACAATCTGTTTCAGACAAATCACAAACGTAGACACACATACTGTACATCATAAAACAAAACAGACGCACACACATACAGTTAGGTGCGGAAATATTTGGACAGTGACACAATTTCCATAATTTTGGCTCTGTACGCCACCACAATGGATTTGAAATTAAACAATCGAGATGCAATTGCAATCTCTCTCTCCTATCAGTCATGCCGCGTCGTAGTGCCCGCCTGGCATTGCGTGGGCACTACCAGTCCGACAATGACTCCGACAGCAGAACCACAAGTGTTTCAGCTCCTGTCTCAGTCCTGACCCCAGCTCTGACCCCAGCTCTGGCCCAGGCCCCCAGGCTGAGCCTGCTTCCTCCTGCCTTAAGCACCTCGGGCTACTCCTCTTCAGATGGAGCCAGTACCACGACAACAACCTTCACCAGTTATAGTAAGTACAGTGTGTGTGTGTGTGTGTGTGTGTGTGTGTGTGTGTGTGTGTGTGTGTGTGTGCGTGTGTGTGTCTGTGTGTGTGTGTGTGTGTGTGTGTGTGTTTACAGATGTAAACTTTTAGTTTTCATATTTGGCAGCCTGGGCCATGTTCACAAACTTGTTGTCAGAGGCCTTCAAATGGCTGGCCTATCTAAGAGAAGGGCCAAACAGTTAGCAAAGTATTGCTCAGTATCTGCTATTATTGGTAGCCGCTCAATATGGAGAAGGCAGTGCTTCTTGTACCCATGAGCTTTATACTGTCTGTTTTACAGTATTGATACTGTGTCTGTCAATCCACTGTTATCATTTGGTGTGAATAACATCCTATGTGTAGCATAACTGGTTGTCAATTCAGCACTATTGTAACTGACTGTTTTCATAATGTCAAAATGCACTGATAGTAGGCTATTTATGTCCTTTAAATATTGTACATTTATGTGGACATAAATAAAGCATTTACAATGAGTGTGTGTGTGTGTGTGTGTGTGTGTGTGTGTGTGTGTGTGTGTGTGTGATTCTGGTAAGGAGCAAACTATAATAATAATATTTAGAGGTCAGAAATACAGAAGAACTTACAATGTTTTGTATTTCCTCCTTTTTTTGTCGCCTCCTGCTGCAAGTAAATAAGTGTGTGTGTGTGTGTGTGTGTGTGTGTGTGTGTGTGTGTGTGTGTGAGTGTGTGTGTGTGTGTGTGTTTTCTACCTCCTTTGTTCTTAATGTGCATTATTTTAGATTAGCTTCAACCCATTCTTCTCTCTCCCCTGCAGCTGGTCCATCGTTCACCAATGGAGTGAGGGAGGCCATCCTGCATGTCCTGCTCCTCCTCTTTACCATGGGTTAGTGTGACATCACACCCTTTACATTCTGGAATCACATGTCTGAGCCGTTATACCCCTAGACACTTGTGTAGATATGGAAGGTTTGAATAGGTATTAAGAAAGATTGTGAAAATTCATTCCACCATGTCTATGAGAGGATCAAGGAGCAACCCCCATATTGGTTTACATATGGAATCCTCTGAGATCCCCTGAAGGGTTGTTTCTGACCAGAGCCTGTGTGTCTCTCCCTGTCCTCCAGGTTTTTGGTTGACCGTCCTGCCTCAGACCGTCCTGTTGACCGTCCTGCCTCAGAACTTCGCTATGACCCACTACCCGCTGTCTGTCCCACACACATCTGTCATCCCTGTGGCTCCCAGCGCTAAGGTAAGACATGGCTATAACCCAGGCAAGGCCAGGCAAGTTTATTTGTATAGCACATTTCATACAACAGGCAATTCAAAGTGCTTTACATGCATTATTTAAAAATACAGCAAGAGGAGCATAAGAAAATAACAATTACAATGAATAAAAGCAAATATAAGAAGTAAATAGATAAAACATTTAAAAAGACAATAGTTAATGGAAAAAAGACATTGATAGAAGTGTTTGTGTTTAATCATAACTGGTGCAAAACATGAAGGTTTTTAGCTTAGATTTAAATATTTTAAGGGTTTGGGCCTGTTTGATTTCTTCAGGGAGTTTGTTCCAGGAGCATGCAGCAGCGTGACTGAAAGCTGCTGCACCGTGTTTTGTTTTTACTCTTGGAATGATTAGCTGATTTGTCTCAGCTGACCTTAGGGACCTTGCGGGAATATAGGGTGGGAGGAGATCTGATATGTATTTTGGTCCAAGACCATTTTGTGATTTGTATGTAATTAGGAGGATTTTGAATTCAATTCTCTGAGAGACTGGTAGCCAGTGCAGGGATATCAGGATTGGTGTAATGTGTTCAAATTTCTTTGTTTTTGTTAGGACCCTAGCAGCGGCGTTTTGGATGAGCTGCAATTTACGAACAGCTCCTTTAGATAGGCCTGTTAGTAGACCATTACAATAATCAAGTCTACTCGAAACAAATGCATGGATGAGTTTTTCAAGGTCTTGCTTGGACATGAAACCTCTCATTCTTGTTATGTTTTTCAGGTGATAGTAGGCTGATTTAGTTATCGAGTTTATGTGGCTGTTGAAGTTTAGATCGGAGTCTAGAATTACACCAAGATTTCTGACCTGTTTTTTAGTGTGAAGAGAGAGAATCAAGTTTTGCACTGACTTTCGATCTTTTGTCAGGTGCACCGAATACAATTATCTCTGTTTTGTCCTTGTTTAGTTGGAGGAAGTTTTGTGTCATCCAGGCGTTTATTTGCTCAATGCAATTACATAGATTGTCAATGGGACTATAGTCGTTCGGTGAGAGGGCTATGTAGATTTGAGTGTCATCCGCATAGTTGTGGTAGGCAATTTTGTTATTTTTTATGATGTGTCCCAATGGAAGCATGTAGAGATTGAATAGAAGGGGGCCAAGGATTGACCCTTGGGGAACCCCACATGTCATTTTAATTTGGTCAGATACAAAGTTGCCAATGGAGACATAGTAGCTTCTGTCCTGTAGGTAGGATCTAAACCAGTTTAGGGCAGTGCCCGAAAGTCCTACCCAGGTTTTCAGTCTATCTATTAGAATGTCATGGTCTACAGCAGGGGTCGGCAACCTATGGCACGCGTGCCAGCAGTGGCACGCGACAGCTTAGACAGTGGCACGCAAGCAATAAGTGCGAGAATGGGAGAATGTTTTTATTTTATTTTATGTTGGCCGCGTTCGTAAATTTGCGCACACTGGGATCAACGTCATAATGGGACCAAGTAATTTGATTGGACTAGAGGCAGTCTCGGGGACGCTCCGGCGCTCTCAGGGCGAATTTACGAATGCAGCCCTAGTCTCTCATCCACTCCACGTATTCTGGCGCAGAAGTAAAATTCTGAATTCGATTCGATACAAGTGTTACTGTTAAGCACACATAACAATATAATAATAATATATAATAAGAGTGGGGTTTTGTGTCCCAGAAAGACCGTGCTGTATGTGTCCTATGTCACGAAAATGTTGTTTGCCGAACTTCAAGCGTTAAACGGCATTATGAGACCAAACATCAGAAGTCGTTCAAGGATGAAACAGACAAGGCCGAATCAATAAGACGTGCTGTGTCAAGGTATGGGAAGCAGGCCAGCACCTTTAAAGCATTTGCCACTGCTAAAAATCACGCAACTGAAGCAAGCTTTCGCATTGCTCATTGCTCATTGCATTGCGAAACGTGGAAAGCCATTCACTGATGGAGAATATATTAAGGAGGCTTTCCTCTGTAGCTCAGATGTTTTGTTTGAAGGCTTATCAAACAAAGACACAATAAAATCAAGAATAAAAGACATCCCAGTGTCAGCCAGAAGTGTGGAACGAAGAATAGGAGAAATGACAGAAAACGTGAAAGCGCAGCAGACCACTGGTTTGAAAGATGCGACGGTGTTTAGCCTCGCACTTGATGAGAGTGTAGATGTGAATGACATGCCATGTTACTTAAAGTGACCAAGTACCACCCCCAGATAATGGAGTTGAGCAAAGGTTAAACAGGGCCAGGGATCACATTGATTGTTAGGACTGTTTACATGGCTTTGCATACATAGCTCTTTGCAACCCCAACATTTTTTTTGTTGTGGTTGGAATAAAAGAATAAAATGTAAGTAACAACCAAATAATTATATAAATATAAATTATAATTCATACAAGTAAGACCCTTGTATAATCACCATCCAGTTAGGCCTACTTATTAAAATTATAACCATAGGGAGCGCAGTTAGCAGCATTGCAACTTTGGTAGAAATTGAGCGCTCCAATTTGCTTAAAGTTGTGCTACGCATCACAAAGTTTAGTTGTCTTAGATGTTATGTTGGTCATTTTGTTCAAGTTTCAGTTAGTTGACTGTTAGGCCTGTTTATTTAGCATACATGGCTTTGCATACATAGCTCTTTGCTGAAATTGTTGTTCATGTTGTGGAATAAAATTGCAGATCAGTTGGTCTGTTTGGTTTGGTTTGATGTCGAGTCATAATTAATGTTGATATTGTGGTTGGCACACTGACTAACAAGAACATTTTAAAATGGCACTTCATATCAAAAAGGTTGCCTACCCCTGGTCTACAGTGTCAAATGCAGCACTAAGATCTAGTTCGTGGGCAACCATTTCAATAATTTTTCCTGTACAGGGAAGGTTTGATATGGGTCTGTAGTTGTTTAGTACAAATGGGTCTAGGCCGTTCTTTTTTAGTAGAGGCTTAATAACTGCAGTCTTCAGGGCTTCAGGGAAGATTCCTGATGAAAGCGAGGTGTTAATTATTTGTATTAGTTCGCCTGCTATGCAGCTATATATGTTTTTTAAAAAGCTTGTTGGCAGGACATCAAGGGCACAGGTGTATGGTTTAAGACGTGACATGATTTTATCTAGGGTCTTGTAATCAATGGTGTTAAATTGTGACATGGTTGTTATGTCCGCCCTATTTGGGATTGTTAATGGGGACATGTTTTTCATGCATGACACAGAAGACCTAATGCCTTGTCTAATGGTTTCTATTTTATTGTTAAAAAAGGATGCAAGCTCATTGCATTTACTAGTTGAGTGAAATTCCTGAGCAATGGGTGTTGGGGGATTTGTTAGTCTGTCAACAGTTCTGAAAAGGATGCGGGCATTATTGATGTTATTGTTTATGATCTTAGAGAAAAATGATTGCCTGGCGCTTCTTATTTCTAAGTTATAGTTTTGAAGATTCTCTTTATAGATATCATAGTGGACTTGAAGGTTTGTTTTTCTCCATCTGTGCTCTGCTTTACGACATTCTCTTTTTTGGGTCTTTACGGATGGGGCAGTTCTCCAGGGAGCTTTTTGCTTAGATGCATTTGGATCTAATGGGTGCAATATCATCAATGTTTTTTTTTTTTTTTTTTTTTTATAAATTAGTTTTTCAGATTTTATCCCTTTTTCACCCAATTTGGTAGCCAATTGAACCCAACCTAGCATCCAATTATCCCCTGCCTATTGCGTAGGATCCGCCGCACGACCCCGTGGCCGGCAGCCCCAGAGGAGATCGCCAGGCAGACTAGCTGACTGGCTCCTCGAGCCCAGCACCGTTATTCCGGCACCCCGGGGGCGGTGTTGCGCGACGGATCCTTGTCCGGAACTATTCCTATACCGCCCTCGGGAGCGGCCGCTCAATATGCCGCTCCCTGTGTGTGCCTCGGCCATATCCGGATCTGGCGAGCTGGGATTCGATCCCAGTCCCCGGTGGGCAGCTTGCACTAGTGGTTAGTGCTTAGACCGCTACACCACCGCGGGGCACAGTTTTTGTGATTTTTAAGTTGAAATCGTGTAGAAGGTCATTTACTGAGGTTGGAATAGAAGTTTGGGGGGGGGGGGGGCTAGGGAAAAGGCCTGTGTGAACAGTGCACTGGTCTTTTCATTGATATATCGTTTGGAAATAATTTTAGACATAGTTTGAATAACAGGAAAGATAGATACGTCAAAGAATATGCAACAGTGGTCAGACAGGGCAATGTCAGTTACAACAACATTTGAAATATCTAGGCCTTTGGTGATGATAAGGTCCAGAGTGTGACCTCGATTATGAGTAGCGAGGTTCACATGCTGTTGAAGTTCAAAAACATCTAACAGAACAGAGAGTTCTTTGGCTTTGTTGTCCTCTGAGTTATCTACATGAATATTGAAATCACCAGCAATGATCAGACCATTAAATTCAGTAGTAATGATGGAGAGAAGCTCTGTAAGTTCATTAAAGAAGCTAGTAGAGTATTGGGGTGGTCTGTATAAAATTATAAAAAGAATTCGAGTGGAACATTTAAAAACAACTGAGCCCCGCGGTGGCGTAGCGGTCTAAGCACTAGCCACTAGTGCAAGCTGCCCACCGGGGACTGGGATCGAATCCCGGTCTCGCCAGACCCGGATATGGCCGAGGCACACAGGGAGCGGCATATTGAGCGGCCGCTCCAGAGGGCGGTATAGGACTATTTCCGGACAAGGATCCGTCGCGCAACAGCGCCCCCGGGGTGCTGGAATAACGGTGCTGGGCTCGAGGAGCCAGTCAGCTAGTCTGCCTGGCGATCTCCTCTGGGGCTGCCGGCCACGGGGTCGTGCGGCGGATCCTACGCAATAGGCAGGGGATAATTGGATGCTAGGTTGGGTTCAATTGGATACCAAACTGGGTGAAAAAGGGATAAAATCTGAAAAACTAATAAAAACTAATAAAAAATTTGAAATAAATGAAAGATATTCAAATGATAAAAATTCCCCGAAGGATTTCTGTTTGCAGTTAAAACTGTCTCGGAAGAAAGAGGCGATTCCACCACCTTTTTTGTGGGATCTAACGACATCTAAGGTTCTAAAATTGGGGGGTGCTGACTCAATAAGAATTGGTGTCTTGTTATCTTTATCTAACCAGGTCTCAGTGATAAATAAGAAATCTAGTTCATAGGAGCTAATCAAATCTAGTTCATAGGAGCTAATCAACCTACCACTGTACTATGGTAAGACATGGCTATAGCCTATGACTGTACAAGGGCCAAGAGTTTTACCTGGTCAGGTCATGTGATCAGGGAAAACCCCTGGCTAGTCTTGACGGGAAAGAGGACCTGGGTGCTGATGGGGCACTGATAGCTGCCAGTAGCACCTAGACCAGTACCAGAACCGGCACCAGGCTGTACCTGGACCACCACCAGGTTGTATTGTTGTTATTGTTGCATCATAACTGAGCTTGAGATGGATGCGCGGTGTACAGGTATTTCGCCCTTGCTTGCTTACTATGCGCCGGTGGTCCTCGGGCCTCTCCTCGGGGGCCCCCTGGCCGCCCTGCGTGCTTGGTCTGTTCTGCCGCCGGGGCACCTGCTTGGCTAGGCTGGTGCGGGGCTATTATGGTCTGTGCTTGCTTGGCTGGGCCGGGTGTGCTCGTGGTGGGGCAGGTCGGGTGTGTGGGGCGGCGGGGGCACCCCGGGGGGAGGTTTCCCAAACCGCTGTGTGCTGGTAGGCAAACTGGTAGTAGTCGCTCTATGAGTAGAGGGCTGCAAGGGAAGTTTCCTGGCTACACAGTGTACAGGTTTTTACTTTTGTCTGCTTGCGGCTCTGTCATTATGTAAAGCGCATTGAGTCGCATCTTGAGAATACAAATAAAACTTGATTTGATTTGCTTTAGTCTTGATAGAATAGGGTGGATCGTGCTTTTTAACACCTCCTCTATCTTCTCTTGCCTAATAAGTGATTATGTGTGTTCCTTGCAATGGAGACTTCTTAAAACCCTAAACCGACAGGATGGAACTACTGACATCAAACTACTAAAGCAAAGGGAACACCAGCAGAAAGTGGTTTCTGAGGTGAAAGGCCTGCATATTTCATTCTCTCTGTCCCTCCAATCTCTCTGTCCCTCCAATCTCTGTGTCCCTCCAATCTCTCTGTCCCTCCAATCTCTGTGTCGTGTTCTTAGCTTTGAGCCCACAGACAGTGTGTGTTGAGGGATGTGACACGGGTGTTCAGTCTGTTTGTCTCCCCTCACAGACGATACAGAGACTACACATGGATGTCAATGGGGTTATGAGTGAATGAATGAATGAATGGTCTTTATTGTCATTAATACAGTACAGGTACCATACAACGCAATTTAGGAGGGGGGGCTCCCCTGGTGCTTGGAAAAAAGACTAAAAACAAGAGGGCCAAGGGTAAAATAAAAAAGGGAAAAGAGCTGGTTTACATAAATAAAGGCTATGTACACTATCTACTATACTACTATACTATACTGTACAATAAAACACTGTGCTGTACTCTATGCTATGCTATAAATATCCTAACTTTTCCTATATCTGAACCTTATGTACACAAGGGTTGTCATATTGCACATAGTATTGTTGCACATTCATTAAAGTGTCGCAGTTTGCAGGTTAGAAATGTTCACAGTTGTATTTCAATATTGCACTTATGTTTACAATCTAGTAGCTGCCATCGAATTGTCTAGATTGTCCAGGGCCTAGAACCTAGGTCTTTGCTGTGTTCATAGCCTGAATGGCCCTAGGGTAGAAGCTTAGAAGGTTAGAGTCAGAGTGGAGAGGTTAGTGTGTAAGCATGGTTGATGTATGTATGTTTGTTTGTGTGTGTGTGTGCGTGCATGCGTGCATGCGTGTGTTTGCGTATGCATAGAGCTAGAAACACACAGAAGACAAATCTCTCACAAAACTGACAATAAAGTTGACTTATTTGATATTGTGTGTAGAGTGGACTCTGAGCTGCATGTGTACCAGGAGCGTGTGTACAAGGAGCGTGTGTACCAGGAACTGTACCAGGAGCATGTGTACCAGGAGCATGTGTACCAGGAGCATGTGTACCAGCAGTGTACCAGGAGCATGTGTACCAGGAGCATGTGTACCAGCAGTGTACCAGGAGCATGTGTACCAGCAGTGTACCAGGAGCATGTGTACCAGGAGCATGTGTACCAGGAGCATGTGTACCAGGAGCATGTGTACCAGCAGTGTACCAGGAACATGTGTACCAGGAGCATGTGTACCAGGAGCATGTGTACCAGGAGCTTGTGTACCAGGAGTGTACCAGGAGCGTGGGTACCAGGAGCATGTGTACCAGGAGCGTGGGTACCAGGAGCATGTGTACCAGGAGTGTACCAGGAGCGTGGGTACCAGGAGCGTGTGTACCAGGAGCGTGGGTACCAGGGGCATGTGTACCAGGAGCATGTGTACCAGGAGCATGTGTACCAGGAACATGTGTACCAGGAGCATGTGTACCAGGAGCATGTGTACCAGGAACATGTGTACCAGGAGCATGTGTACCAGGAGCATGTGTACCAGGAGCATGTGTACCAGGAGCATGTGTACCAGGAGTGTACCAGGAGCATGTGTACCAGGAGTGTACCAGGAGCATGTGTACCAGGAGCATGTGTACCAGGAACATGTGTACCAGGAGCATGTGTACCAGGAGCATGTGTGCCAGGAGCATGTGTACCAGGAGTGTACCAGGAGCATGTGTACCAGGAGTGTACCAGGAGCATGTGTTCCAGGAGTGTACCAGGAGCATGTGTACCAGGAGCACGTGTACAAGGAACATGTGTACCAGGAGCATGTGTACCAGGAGCACGTGTACAAGGAACATGTGTACCAGGAGCATGTGTTCCAGGAGTGTACCAGGAGCATGTGTACCAGGAGTGTACCAGGAGCATGTGTACCAGGAGCATGTGTACCAGGAGCAATCACAGACCTCCATAGCTCCAGATCACTGGAGTACATCAAAGTACAGATGTAAGTGAGTTTCATTTTATGAATGTGTTGTTAGTTTACAATATTTTGGAATGACCATGACAAAGTCCTTGTATTGGTTGTTTGAACAGAGCCTCCATTTTGAGCTTGTCATGAAGGATATTATATGCTATTATAACAAAAACTACAAATCTGTTGAAACAATTCTTTACCCTTACTTATAAACAGAAAATTCTACATTGTATCCATATGCCAAATGTGACCATGGTTGACCAGGACATGGACCGAAATAAGACAGACAACCATAGTCAGGGGTGCAAACGTGTCACCTTTCTGCTAAATTAGCCGTTTTTATCTCAAAATATGTCATCCATGTGAATTGTATAGATCTGCCATCTTTTTTTTTTTTTGGGGGGGGGGGCTAAGTGTCATCCAAGTCACATGATGCGCGAGCTAACTAATTTCCCTGTCTGCTAAACTCCCCTGCTGTTGAAATAACTTTTAGCTTCAGGCAGCTAGGTACAGTTCCAGACAGCATAGAGAACACAGTAAACAGTTTTCGAAGTAATTCAGCAGATGTTGAGGTCAGGGCTGCCGCTACTTACACACGCATCATTTTTAGACCACCGTTAGTGCTAACGGTATCTATTTAACACCATTAGTGCTAGCGCTATCCCCCTCCTAAGGTTAGCCGCCCAAAAAAATGGGTCACCTTTTTGGGCCATCACCAGTTTGCACCCCTGGTAAAAGAAGCTATATCTAGAGAACTAGATGTGAAATATACAGTATGCTCAACGGTAGTCATTTATAATTGTACACTGGTTGCATCAACTTTTATGATTCAGCTTCATTGTACATCATCATAACCTCAGTCCCCCACTACTGCAAATAAACTCTTGCAAATGCAGGCAGGTATACCCCTGCCAGGTCATACCTTGTGTGTTAGATTCAAGTTGTCTTTGAGAAAGACTAGGGTCTTGAAAATAGAATTCTACCTGAGCCTTCTTGACTTTCCATTTAGTTAATGTGAATGTTAGTTTCTCTCAACTTTAGCATGATAACCCTGCAAAAATTGTCATGCAAACAATGTTTGTTTGAGGCATATCTGTTATGTAACTTGGATTGCAGAGATGGGTGTTCGGCCTACGAGAACTCAGTCATGGTAAACAGTTTTCGAAGTAATTCTGCAGGTGTTGAGGTTAAGCTACTTACACACGCATCATTGTTAGACCACCGTTAGTGCTAGAGCTATCTATTTAACACCATTAGTGCTAGCTCTATCCCCCCCCTAAGGTTAGCCGCCCAAAAAATGTGTCACCTTTTTGGGCCATCACCAGTTTGCACCCCTGATAGTACATAATCAACTTATTTAGTATTCTGTAAGTTTGCCAGCCGTCAAATCAACTTCATGCAAAGGAGAAATGATTACTCATTCGAAGCATAGGAAAAACCCATCTAAAATGTACATTTAAGATCCAGGCTCGCAGACCGAGTACCGAAGACGATCACAGCCGTGCTGATATTCAGTATAACAGCACGACCTCGAGTGTGATATTGCTTTTATACAACAGTTCTACAGCGCGATGTATTAGTTAACAGTAATAAGCGACAACAGATTATGCTTTGTTTGTTTATGTAATCATACACACACACGCGCACGCGCACAGTTATTTGGCACAGAACAACTCTTCCATGAATAACTGCAATCTATACGATCTGATCAGCTATTGTATCTGTTGAATATGCAGGGAGATTCCTACTGCATTCCTAAATGCACACAAGACATTGTGGAATATAAAAGCATTTACTTCTCTATGTCTGAATTAGTTTGAACATTACTTGAAAGTTGTGCTCAAGAATATCCCTGTTCAGCCCTCCCGTTTACAGTAGACAGAGAAAATGAATTCCCAGCATTTTTGCCCATACATTTCCCTACCAAACTCAGTTTCAGAATCTCACACATAACTTCACTGCAAAGTAATACTGGTGACCCCAAAATATATATATGCGTTATAATCATAAGGTAAGGATAGGATATAGCTACAATCAGGCATGTTTCACTGCACCTGAGTGGAGACTTTTTAAACAAGTTGCCTGCAACAAATGCTCTGGAAGCATTATCAAAACAGTTTGAGATACCACTCAACTCAAAATTATATTTCCGTGCTCTGCACAAGCATCTTCGACTCGACTGATTCCTCTCCAATCAGTTTCATTGTCCTCCTTACTTGACTAGACCCCTACCCCTGCCGTAGGCACAAACACAAGCCTTTCTAACCACACCCGTGGCCCCCACCCAGACGTTGCCTTATCTCCCCTTCCCATGAATGAATGAATGGTCTTTATTATATGCTGTGAGCAGGAAATGTACTGTGAGCAGGTAACATGTAATACTACGTATGATGGATGAATAAATGTGTGATGCACAAAACACCATAAAGACACTAGAGTGGTGACGATAACATTTCTCTCTGTCAATTTCTTAGTCAGATAGCACTCCATCACCATCAAACTGGTGACCATATGATTATGGTCAAATAAGACGCAAGAAATAACCTGGTATTTCACAATTACTCTACACTGGTCCAAGGGTGAGTTAGGGGTAACATGACTGGACAGAAGGAAGAGAGCTCTGGGGATGGTGTGGACTGACTGTCTTCGTGTTTGTTAGGTTTCTCTAAGCCACTATTTCATTCAAGGCGGAAGGATCTGGCCCAATGCATCACGGGCACTCTGCCTCAACTTTTCAGGAAACTTCACCACAAACTCCAGGACCATGTCGCCCCTCTTCTCGGGGCACTTGGACAGGGGCAGTCCTTCCCCGACAATGCGCTTTTTCATCCCAGGCTTGACCACATCTCTGGGGGTCACAGTGACAGTCCTGCCGTCCAATGTGGGAGCATTGACTGAGCATCCACACAGTGCCTAGTGGAAGAGAGATGTGGAAAGACAGAGACAGATCATAACAGGACAGTCAATTGCTATTGATGAAGTATTATGAGCAATAGGAAACCAACCAACAACACGGTGAACACAACAGGTAAATCAGAGACAAAGCACTCACATCTCTAAGTGATATGCTTGCAGGATAGATGATATCGGAGCCCTCCCGGCGGAAGACAGGGTGGGGTTTGTCTTTGACCACGAGCACCACGTCAGCCGGAATGTTGGTGGCCGTTTCATCTCCCTCCTTGGGGAAGGTGATCTTCGTCCATTCCTTCCAGCCTCGCTTGATGTCCACAGTCAGGATCTTGTCCTCGCTGCGCATGGTGCAGTGATCTGCATTCAGGCGCTTGCGGGATATTTTCATCTTCTTGGTGCAGCCTGAGAACACCTCCTCCAGGCTTTCCAGGGTTGCCACGCTACCTGGAAAACAGAGAAAACATGGAAATTATTGAGCCCTGTTCCATACCTGGAAAAGGCATGGAAACTGTGCAAAATGTAAAATTAACATGGAAATCTTGTGTTGCCCTGGAAAATGTTATAGGCTTTCTAAAACCTTAAATAATTTAAGTTTATTCTCAAATGTAAGTAGTTGGCTTGGAACTGTCTGTTGCCGTTCTAAATTTGGGTTTATCAATGTTGGTTGGCAAGCACATGGTTCATTGTTGCAAACAAACATCGATGTGCTTGCTAGCTAGAGCTTGGAATGTGTTGATACTTCCTGATATCCGTGAGTGGGGGGCGCGAGTTAAAACGGTCATATCTCAGCGTAGGAACGTCGGATTTACTCAGGAAGTGGTAGAAGTTTGACTGGCGGTCAATGCAAATGTGTGGGCTTTGCTACTTTAATACGATAAAATAAGAAAACAGTATTGCTTTTTAGCTATTAGGAGCCCAAATCCGATGGCCAGTCAGGCAAACAATTATATAGTGTTGTTGCCAATCAATGATCAACGTCGTTATATAGAATTTTTTCTTATGAAATAGGGGTTGATTCATCAGAGCAGTCATACGTCATCTCCCTGTCATCAGCGATTTGTAGTTCTTCATTTGACTTGCCGTGTAAATCCCTACATTAGTTTTCTTAATATAAGAAAGGATAATTAATAAATCCGTTCAATGGGCATAGATGATGCATTTGCCAAAGTGATGAACTGTTAATCAGTATTTAGCCTGTATGGTATACACCTTGTTCCAAATTATTATGCAAATGATATTTTTCTCAGATTTTCCTAAATAGTCGATGCAAATGACAATCAGTATAATTTTCAAGTCATCAACCGTTAGAGTATAATTCAAATTTTATTGATCAAACCTCCCAATGATAACAGTATTTTTTTTTTAAATAAAAAACTCAAAATGCACTGTTCCAAATTATTATGCACAACAGAGTTTCAAATTTTTTTATAGGTTGTAAAGAACTAAAAATGGTAATTTGATGAATTTAGGGTTAGGAGGTCATATTAGGAGGTCATATTTACTGAAATCAAAAGCTATTTCAAACAAAAACATCTTAACAGGTCAAGTTACATGTTAACATAGGACCCCTTCTTTGATATCACCTTCACAATTCTTGCATCCATTGAACTTGTGAGTTTTTGGAGAGTTTCTGCTTGAATTTCTTTGCAGGATGCCAGAATAGCCTCCCAGAGCTGCTGTTTTGATGTGAACTGCCTCCCACCCTCATATATATTTTGCTTGAGGATGCTCCAAAGGTTCTCAATAGGGTTGAGGTCAGGGGAAGATGGGGGCCACACCATGAGTTTCTCTCCTTTTATGCCTATAGCAGCCAATGACACAGAGGTATTCTTTGCAGCATGACATGGTGCATTGTCATGCATGAAGATGATTTTGCTACGGAAGGCACGGTTCTTCTTTTTGTACCACGGAAGAAAGTGGTCAGTCAGAAACTCTACATACTTTGCCGAGGTCATTTTCACACCTTCAGGGACCTTAAAAGGGCCTACCAGCTCTCTCCCCATGATTCCGGCCCAAAACATGACTCCGCCACCTCCTTGCTGACGTCGCAGCCTTGTTGGGACATGGTGGCCATCCACCAACCATCCACTACTCCATCCATCTGGACCATCCAGGGTTGCACGGCACTCATCAGTAAACAAGACTGTTTGGAAATTAGTCTTCATGTATTTCTGAGCCCACTGTCATGCTGCAAAGAATACCTCTGTGTCATTGGCTGCTATAGGCATAAAAGGAGAGAAACTCATGGTGTGTGCATGTAAACGTAGTCATTGAGATGAAAAGCAATATACAGTATGCAATAATATAGTTCAGATATGATACAAGTTCAAGTAGGCAAGTTCATACAAGTTCAAGTAGTACTCATTGATTGTTGGACTCGGACACCTATGATCATAATATCCAATAACAGTAATCATTAATACAGTTTAAAAGGACAATATGGTTACAGAATATATCACATAACCTTGTTTTGTGGGATTTGGAGCTTTGTATACTGTTCTGCACAAACAATGCAAGCTACTTTCCAAATCCCAGTCCCTCAATACACTGTATACAGTCATGCTGGAAAGTCGTCATCAGACAATGGGACTTATATGAAGATCAAATAAAAGTCTAAAATGTGTGGAAATTCCAACAGGGTTCACAAGCGTTCAAGCATGATATACGGATCCTGCTGTGGACTAATTTTCACCATAGACCTTTTTCAATTATTGTACATTGGATGTAAACACGATTTCAACTTTCTTGATGGCAAATGTATTCATGTGATAAAGCCGTGGTGCCAAGATAGCTGTAGGTTTGCCAAACTCTGAATCAGACTATATACTCTTAACCCTGATGCCTCTCCCTTGAAGATGTCCTCGCATCATCTTGTATCCACAGTTGGGAAACATTTGCTGGATATCAGAGATAATGGTGTCCAGGTGCTCATCTGATACCCTATTGTGAAAAAAAGATAGAATCAGAATCAGAATCAGAATGACTTTATTCGCCAAGTAGTTTTCACATACAAGGAATTTGCTGTGGTTGTTGGTGCATACAGACAACATAATAATAATAATAATTATTATTATTAAAAAGCAAGTAGTACAAAAAACGTCAAGAAGCAATATATATATTGTAATTATATATTGTAATATCTATGACATGACATTACATACAGTTTACATACTGTGATGTCTGTGTGTGTCTGTTTGTAGGATGATATTTAGACCAAATGAATGCTGTGTACTAGAAAGTGGCATTGTGATTTAATCTGACTAAGCATGCTTATCTCAAGCGTTGGTTTTAGTTTTAGTATTCAGATCAATGTGTGAATGTTACTCTGATTGTGACTGACCTTATATCGTTTTGCTCCATTCTACTTCTGATCGTCCTCAGCGAAACATTGAGTATACCGGCAACAGCTGTCGCTGATATGCCCAAGTCTATGTAGCGCTCAATTCAACTGAGCGGGACGGCCATTTTTGGACGGCCCGGTCGGCCAGTGTTGGTGATCCCAGTCTCGTGTGCTGTTGCGTTTGGTATCCTTAACGTTAACACATGTTGCTGTTGAATGGTCACCAAGGCGGTTACCGTTGCTTGAGGACATTCTTCACCCATCGCAGCAGAGATTTGCCCCATTCTATCTAACAGCCACTCTACGCGGTGGAACACAACATCATTAGACACTGTGTTTTGCTCCATCTGAAGTAGGAGGCCATGGATGTCTCGTCGTACAATCCCGAATGTGTCCATGTTGTTAACCTTAGGACAGCTTTAACGGCTGATATGATACTATATAAAGGCTATGATACTATATAAAGGCTAAAAGCTAGGCTATGACGCTATGGAAAGGCTGTGGACACTCAAAAGGCAAAAATTGCAGCAATTGGCAAAACAGCAAACTACAGATCTTACAGTTTTTATAGTCTCTTACAGCTCCTCCCCCCCTGTGCCAAAAACTCAAGTCGGAATGAAATACAATGCAAATGAGCACCGTGATGTCCAAATACAATGCAAATTAGCACCGTGGCAACACTCGAATGAAATGCACTCACGTCGAAATGTAATGTGCTCATGACCAAATGTAATACACACATCTCCAAATGTAATGTGCTCATGACTTAATGTAATACACACATCTCCAAATGTAATGTGCTCATGACTTAATGTAATACACACATCTCCAAATGTAATGTGCTCATGATCAAATGTAATACACACATCTCCAAATGTAATGTGCTCATGACCAAATGTAATACATACATCTCCAAATGTAATGTGCTCATGACCAAATGTAATACACACATCTCCAAATGTAATGTGCTCATGACCAAATGTAATACATACATCTCCAAATACAATACAGCTGTATTGATTTCATTTTGGCACAGATATGCCGTATTTTTGCATTGTATTTAGTATTTTTGCATTGTATTTAGTGTTACACAAGTATTGCATTCCGATGTGTGTATTGCGTTTGGATGTGGCACGATCCGCCCTCCATAGGTCTATCGATTGATTGTAAATGACTTTCAGGTGCATAGCGCCCTCTGCTGGTGCCAGTAGCTAACTGACGCTCCCCCACTGACAAGCGCTGACAAGGCGCTCCCCGCCCGGATAATCACAGTTGGTAAATTCGCCGGAGCGCACACTGGGTTCACCGTCGTAATGGAATGGAACCAAGCCATTTTGATTGGACAGTCGGAGGCAGTGGCGTGGACGCTCTGAGTCTGACGCTCTCAGAGCGAATTTACGAACGTGGCCTTAGGCGAGTGCAGCCTAGCGGTTAGAACTCTATGATCTGAACGAACACACACACACACACACACACACACACACACACAATAATACCCCGTGTGCACAGACACACACACACACACAATAATGCACACATGTGCGCGTACACACAGACACACACACACACACACACACACACACACACACACACACACAATAATGCACACATGCGAGCGTACACACACACACACACACACACACACACACACACACACACACACACACACACACACACAATGGAAACAGCGACTCAAGCCCCTAACAAAGGAGTCTTGTACACAGAAATATAGAACCACTCCACACAGACACCCACAGACTCATGATGAGGTATGATTTGCACATGTTTATTGTTCAGTTTAAATGCATTTTTAGGTTTATTCCCCCCCCCCCCCCGTTAACGACAGTCTCTAAGAATAATTCCTGACTTTAAAACAGCCCCTTTGGCCTTCAGACACGAGACGGTTTCAGTTTCTCTGTGTTTTTCTTTTTGTCCTACTGACTGAAATGACTGAAGACCTTCAAGAAATGATGAAAAAATAGCGGAGAGAGAGAAACGGCTGACGCAAAGCCTTCTGGGTAACGGATGTGGAGGAAGGCAGAGGTTCTGCTGTGATGGGGTAAAACACACGTTCCTCTTCCACACGCTACACACACGCTACACACACGCTACTCACACATCAGCCCTGGGCCGAGTGTTGTCGTAACAACAATAGTGCAATGTGGGTCATTGGTACAGGGGGGTTAAACATGGTGACCAATGTTGGGGGGCCCGATCAGACGTAACCATGACAACACACAGATACACACGGAGGAGGGAGGGGGGGGGTCGTTGTTACACAGCCAGATGTGGTCTTCATGCTACAGCTTTGTGACGTTTTTTCTACGACGACTAGTCTTGTAAAATCCAGAGGACACGCCCCCCCCCCCACCCCCAGCTAAGCCCCGCCCCCTCCCCCCAGCCCCACCCCCTCAGACCTACGGTAAAAGAGAAGGCATTCATGTGAAACAACGTCTGTCCCACCTCAGAAACAAAATGGCCGCCTGCCCCCCCTCACCCACCCCTGGATATGAGTGACATCACGCGAGTCAGTCATGTGACCTCCTAATTCCCGCCTACATCTTTTTTTAATATATGGGGGCGTGGCCAAAGCCCAGGCGCAGCAGCCGTATGTACAGACGGACCGACAACGTAACCAATCAGAACAGAGTAGGGTTAAGTCCCGCCCCTCCCAACGTAACAGCCAATCACAGAGGTCGACCTTCCTCCTGCCCCTTGTTCCTCGACACAGGGGTGAAACGTAGATAGAAACGCAGCGCATCGATCTGACTTGACTTCTATACGACACACACCTGTTCACACCTGTTCTACACCTGTTCTCATACCTGTTCATACCTGTTCTACACATTTCTATTTGAACACTGAAACGGTGCTTCCTCTTGAATAGGCCCTGGGGTATGGGAGCCAATCAGAGCTGTGTCCCGTGACCAGGTTCAGCCAATCACCTTCCAGTTGTACAGTACAGTAATAGTCTGCTGTAGGTTTTCAACCATTTTGGTGCAATTTGCAAAAGAAAAAGAAAAAAAGAAAAAATTTAAATCTTCATTTAGAATTAAACAACACAATGCATCTGTACACGCCACAGACGGACTGACGGACGGACAGAGACAGGCCTGTTAGCTATGAGGCCTGTTAGCTATGAGGCCTGTTAGCCTGTTAGCTATGAGACCTGTTAGCCATGAGGCCTGTTAGCTATGAGGCCTGTTAGCTATGAGGCCTGTTCGCTATGAGGCCTGTTAGCCTGTTAGCTATGAGGCCTGTTAGCCATGAGGCCTGTTAGCCATGAGGCCTGTTAGCTTGTTAGCCTGTTAGCCCGCGTCCGTTTGTCCATCCCACGTCTCCAACCCTCATCTCTACTCACTGTTTCATTTTCACTCACTAGGATTTTTTAAAAACATAACTTTAAAATAATAATAATATCTTTCAGGTATTAAATAATCTTATATAAAAACACAAAAGTAAAAGTAACCCCGCCCGCCCCTGCCCACCCTCCTCCCACCCCACCCCCAAACGTCCACATACATTTTCTATACATCCCGCCCCGCCCCGCCCCTCCCCCCTCCCCCCACACACACACCCCAAACCGTTAGCTAACGTAACACCATTAACGTCCATACAGGGGCTCCATGCAGTACCAGTATATTGCAGCAAAATTCTTGTCGTTTACGTTTTTTTCTTAATATTTTCAATGCAAAGCGGCAAGGAAAAAGCTGGATTACGGTTTGTCTGGGCTCTTTTACTATGACAGGAATGTCAGAATAATAATCTGGGATTACGAGGGGAAGAAGAAGACCCAGAGCAGTCAGTCAGTCCTGTGGCAGACAGTCTGGCTGGAGGGGTGGGATTAAAGGTCCTGGGGGGTTAGGTTAGGGTTCGGGGGGGTTGGGGGACCTAATTGGTCCATAGTCTGTCAGCCCCGGCCCCAAACAAACACCCCCCTGCCCCCCTGTCTGTCCCGCTAGCTAGCTACCACTCCCCCGTCAGTTTGGTGCTCTGGTCTCGTTTGGGGGGCTGTGGTGGCGGCCCCCGTCGTAATGTTGCATAGCCTGAGATGTTGCTGCCGCTGTAGCCCCCGCCCCCCCCCCCGCCGTGCCGGTGCTGGTCCAGCAGCAGCTCGGGGGGGGGCGGGGGGAGGGCCATATCGTCCATGGTCATCACCGGCTCCAGCTTGGCGGAGACGCGGGAGGAGGTGAGGGAGCCATGGCGCGAGATGGACTTCCTCTTCAGAGTCCGGTTCAGGTCCTCCAGGAAGTTGGGCTGCAGAGCCAGGTTGGCCCCCTTGGGGGAGGTGGGGGGCACCTGGGAGCTGCTGTAGGACCCCCCAGGGGGAAGGGGGGGTGTGGGGGTGGGGATAGGGGTGGGGGAGAGGGCCCGGGGGTCGTGGGCCACCGTGTTGCTCCGCCGGTGCAGGGAGGTGGGGGGGGCCAGCGGCGTGGTCGTCTTCTTCAGCGAGGTGGTCTTCCACGCGGACGAGGGCTTGACCACCGCGGGGGGGGCGGCGTGCTGCTGTTGGTGCTGCTGGGGGGGCTGGGGGTTCACCACCGCCACCCTGGGTGCCCCCGGGTGCAGCTCGGAGGGCGGGGGGGGCGGGGGGAGGAGCTCCGAGTCGGGAGGGGGAGGGGGGAAGTAGTCGCAGTCGGGCGGCGGCGGGGAGGGGAAGTCGCCGCTGTGCTGGCGGTGGGGATGCTGCTGCTGGCCCGTCTGCTGCTGGAGCCCCTGCAGGGCCAGGGGCAGGTGGGACAGGTTCAGCTTGCCCGGCTTGGGGGGCGCGGCGGGGGGGCCCAGGGCCGAGGCCTCCTTGGAGGGGGAGCCGGAGGAGGAGGCGGGGGAGGAGCCGCAGGAGGAGGGGAGGCAGGGCTGGGCGAACATGCTCACCAGGCTCTCCACCTTCTTGGGCCTCTCCTCCTCCCCTCCCTTGATGCTGGAGTTGCGCTGGGGCGCGGGGGGCGGGCCCCTCTTGCCCCATCCGCCCGAGCCCGTGGAGGAGGTGGAGGAAGAGGAGGGTGACTTCTTGATGGGAGAGCCCATCTTAGAAGGGGGGTGGGAGGGGTCGCTCTGAGGGGGAGGGGGGAAGTCCAGGTCCGGTGGAGGCGGGGGGAACTCCGGGGACTCGGGGGGGATCTGCCCCCCCCCACCGCCACCCGGCTGCCATTTTGGTTTAGCCTTGACGGCTGGGGGGGACTGGGGGGCGGGGAGGAACTTGGAGCCTTCCAGCGAGCTGGAAGCGGTGAGGGAGGCTCCAGGGAACTGGTTGACCAGCTGCTTGACCAGGGAGGGGGTGGGGGAGATGGGGGCCGACAGGGGGAGGGTCTTGGAGGAGAAGCTGTGCTGTTTGGGCATGGTGGGGGGCGGCTGGTTGGGCGAATGGCCGGTGGAGAAGCTCTGCTGCTTCTTGACCGGAGCCAGGGAGAAAGGGGGGGGCGGGGGGGACATGGGGGACAGGGGGAGGGAGGGAGGTCCCCCCGAGGGTTTGGGGGCGGTCTGGGGGGGGAAGAACCCCCCGGTGAAGGTCTTGGGGGGGGCGGGGGGAGGCAGGGCGGAGGAGGGGGAGGTGGCCAGCTGGTAGGGGTGTGTAGGGGGAGGGGGAGACATGGCGGAGGGAGGAGGAGGAGGAGGGGGGGGGGACGACTCGTCCTCCAGGGAGGGGGTGAAGTCGTAGGCCATGTGGGGGAACTTCTGTGACAGGAAGTTCTGGAGCCCCGTGTTGCCCAGCGCCTCGTATGATTGGTCCTGCTCGGGAGGGGGCGGGGGCAGAACGCCGTTGGTCTGCAGGTGGAGGAGGAGGAGGGGGTGGGGGGGGGGCTGCTGATCCTGGTGCTGCTGGGGGGGAGGGGGGGGTATGAAGTGGGGGGGTGGGGGGGCCTGGGGTTGTTGGGGGTTGGGGCTGGGGGGGCCCAGCTTCAGAACCGCCATGGCCGACCCGGGGAGGGGCGCGGAGAGGGGGGGTGGCGGGGGAGGAGGGGGGGGGGAAGAGGAGGAGGCCAGGAGGGAGGAGGGGAGGGTGTTGTAGTTGTAGTGCTGGGGCTTCACTGACTGCAGAGGTGGGGCCGGGGGCGAGGGGGGCGGGGCTTGTTGTGATTGGTGGTAGTGATTGGCGGGGGCCTGCTGGTAGGCGGAGCCTCCCCCTTGGAGGCGGGCCAGGGTGCTGTACTTGATGTACATGGTGGGGGGGGCCGCTGTCTGGTGGGTGGGGTTGTTGGGGAGCGGGGGAGGGGGGGGAGGCGGGGGAGGGGGATCCGGGGGGGAGGGGGAGGACTCGGGGGAGGAGAGGCTGGCGTAGCTGCCCAGCGAGGCGGGGGGGCTGGCCTGGGACAGGGGCAGGGGGGGCAGCTGAAGGGGGAAGGGCCTGCTGATAGGCTCCGCCCTCATCTGGGGAGACAGAGAGAGAGACAGAGAGAGAGACAGAGAGATAGGGGGCGTCGGTTAGATGACATCATAACGTTTATTAAAACCTCAAGGCAAGGCAGGTTTGTTTGTATAGCACATTTCATACAACAAGGGCAATTCAAAGTGCTGTACATATAGCAGGGTTCCACATTAACAGTTGCCCGCTTGCCCGGTGCAAGTAAAACATTTGCCGGGTTTGTTTGCTCGACCAGACTAGATGATCGTGGAGTGAAGATATTATTAAAGCGTACACGCTGATCGACAGACAGGTGGACAGGCGCGTACGCTTTAATAATATCTTCACTCCACGATCATAGTGTGGTCTGGCGCCTGCACCGTCCGTTGTTCTTCCTGCACACCGATAAACAGATCCAGGATCTGTCGCTGTCGCGCAAACAAACCCGGCAAATGTTTTACCCGCCCCAGGCAAGCGGGCAACCGTTAATGTCGAGCCCTGTATAGCATTATAAAAAGACAGAGAAAGAAGGATAGTAAGACAATAATCAACAACAACAACATCAGGATTGTTAACGGCTGTGGCTTTGCGACAGGAACGTGTTAACATGTTAATGTCTCACAACTTCAGCAAAATGCACAAAATGCACAAGACACGACGCAAGGGGGGGGCAGGGGGGGACTGACAAAAGTGACAAAAGTGCCACGCCATGACAAAAGTGTTGACCCGACACACCGTGCTCCCCTGCCCCCCCCCCCCGATGACCGCATTCACACAACCCCATGACCACATCCATACAACCCCATGACCTGACCATACTAACTATGACGCAACCATAACATTTTGCGACATTTTTAGATTGGAATGTTCAGATGTTCGGACAATGATAATATTGATATGATAATTTTACAGATGTTACAAGTAGCAGTATAACCTCTGGAGCGTAGGATTCTGACGCATTGAACAGTTTGGAAACGGTTCTCGATTCCCATCCCTACTTACAGTGCATTCATCCATCCATCCATCCATCTGTCCATCCATCCATCTGTCCATCCATCATCCATCCATCCATCTGTCATTCCATCCATCCATCCATCTGTCCATCCATCCATCCATCCATCCATCCATCCATGCATCCATCCATCCATCTATCTATCTATCTATCTTGGAAGAATGAGACATGTTATCAATTTATACTGATAACAGAAACAGTACACACACACACACACACACACACACACACACACACACACACACACACACACACACACACACACACACACACACACACTGGGTTAACCACACACAACAGAACCCAAGATTAAAACACCAGTGCAGTTAGGACAGTCTGACCACACACTGACCACACACACTGACCACACACTGACCACACACTGACCACACACTGACCACCAAGGCCCCACCACAGGTGCCCAGCAAGCGGTTAGGTTAGTGGTGGGTGGTTCTATGGACCGTGGGGTTAACCGTTAACCGTTAACCGTTAACCTAACCTCACCTAACCTCAGACCTCTGTCCCCCCAGAGCACAGGGGCATGGCTGAACGACCTTTAACCCCGGACGCCTGGACAGACGGGTGGAAGGAGGAGAGGGAGGGGGAGGAGGAGGAGGAGGAGGGGGAGGGGGGAGGAGGAGGGGGGGAGGGGGGGAGGAGGAGGAGGAGGAGGGGGAGGGGGGGAGGAGGAGGAGGGGGAGGAGGAGGGGGAGGGGGGAGAAGGAGGGGGAGGAGGAGGAGGAGAGGGAGGAGGGGGAGGGGGAGGGGGAGAGGACAGAGATGGGGAC
>NC_137677.1:37560799-37563299 GCF_963989245.1 Nansenia antarctica | reverse complement strand
TCATGTTTCTACAGTCACAGGTCATGTTTCTACAGTCACAGGTCATGTTTCTACAGTGACAGGTCATGTTTCTACAGTGACAGGTCATGTTTCTACAGTCACAGGTCATGTTTCTACAGTCACAGGTCATGTTTCTACAGTGACAGGTCATGTTTCTACAGTGACAGGTCATGTTTCTACAGTCACAGGGTCATGTTTCTACAGTGACAGGGTCATGTTTCTACAGTGACAGGGTCATGTTTCTACAGTCACAGGGTCATGTTTCTACAGTGACAGGTCATGTTTCTACAGTGACAGGGTCATGTTTCTACAGTCACAGGGTCATGTTTCTACAGTGACAGGGTCATGTTTCTACAGTGACAGGTCATGTTTCTACAGTGATAGGGTCATGTTTCTACAGTCACAGGTCATGTTTCTACAGTGACAGGTCATGTTTCTACAGTCACAGGGTCATGTTTCTACAGTCACAGGGTCATGTTTCTACAGTCACAGGTCATGTTTCTACAGTGACAGGTCATGTTTCTACAGTGACAGGGTCATGTTTCTACAGTGACAGGTCATGTTTCTACAGTCACAGGTCATGTTTCTACAGTGACAGGTCATGTTTTCACAGTCACAGGTCATGTTTCTACAGTGACAGGGTCATGTTTCTACAGTGACAGGTCATGTTTCTACAGTGACAGGTCATGTTTCTACAGTCACAGGGTCATGTTTCTACAGTCACAGGTCATGTTTCTACAGTGACAGGTCATGTTTCTACAGTGACAGGGTCATGTTTCTACAGTGACAGGGTCATGTTTCTACAGTCACAGGTCATGTTTCTACAGTGACAGGTCATGTTTCTACAGTCACAGGGTCATGTTTCTACAGTGCACAGGGTCATGTTTCTACAGTGACAGGTCATGTTTCTACAGTGACAGGTCATGTTTCTACAGTCACAGGTCATGTTTCTACAGTCACAGGGTCATGTTTCTACAGTCACAGGGTCATGTTTCTACAGTGACAGGGTCATGTTTCTACAGTGACAGGGTCATGTTTCTACAGTGACAGGGTCATGTTTCTACAGTCACAGGGTCATGTTTCTACAGTGACAGGGTCATGTTTCTACAGTGACAAGGTCATGTTTCTACAGTGACAGGGTCATGTTTCTACAGTCACAGGGTCATGTTTCTACAGTGACAGGGTCATGTTTCTACAGTGACAAGGTCATGTTTCTACAGTCACAGGGTCATGTTTCTACAGTGACAGGTCATGTTTCTACAGTGACAGGTCATGTTTCTACAGTCACAGGGTCATGTTTCTACAGTCACAGGTCATGTTTCTACAGTGACAGGTCATGTTTCTACAGTGACAGGTCATGTTTCTACAGTGACAGGGTCATGTTTCTACAGTGACAGGGTCATGTTTCTACAGTGACAGGGTCATGTTTCTACAGTCACAGGGTCATGTTTCTACAGTCACAGGGTCATGTTTCTACAGTGACAGGTCATGTTTCTACAGTGACAGGGTCATGTTTCTACAGTCACAGGTCATGTTTCTACAGTGACAGGGTCATGTTTCTACAGTGACAGGTCATGTTTCTACAGTGATAGGGTCATGTTTCTACAGTCACAGGTCATGTTTCTACAGTGACAGGGTCATGTTTCTACAGTCACAGGGTCATGTTTCTACAGATTACAGGGTCATGTTTCTACAGTGACAGGGTCATGTTTCTACAGTGACAGGGTCATGTTTCTACAGTGACAGGGTCATGTTTCTACAGTGACAGGTCATGTTTCTACAGTCACAGGGTCATGTTTCTACAGTGACAGGGTCATGTTTTCTACAGTGACAGGTCATGTTTCTACAGTGACAGGGTCATGTTTCTACAGTGACAGGTCATGTTTCTACAGTGACAGGTCATGTTTCTACAGTCACAGGGTCATGTTTCTACAGTGACAGGGTCATGTTTCTACAGTGACAAGGTCATGTTTCTACAGTCACAGGGTCATGTTTCTACAGTGACAGGGTCATGTTTCTACAGTGACAGGGTCATGTTTCTACAGTGACAGGGTCATGTTTCTACAGTGACAGGGTCATGTTTCTACAGTCACAGGGTCATGTTTCTACAGTGACAGGGTCATGTTTCTACAGTGACAGGGTCATGTTTCTACAGTGACAGGTCATGTTTCTACAGTGACAGGGTCATGTTTCTACAGTGACAGGGTCATGTTTCTACAGTGACAGGGTCATGTTTCTACAGTGACAGGGTCATGTTTCTACAGTGACAGGGTCATGTTTCTACAGTGACAGGGTCATGTTTCTACAGTCACAGGGTCATGTTTCTACAGTCACAGGGTCATGTTTCTACAGTGACAGGGTCATGTTTCTACAGTCACAGGGTCATGTTTCTACAGTGACAGGTCATGTTTCTACAGTCACAGGGTCATGTTTCTACAGTGACAGGGTCATGTTTCTACAGTGACAGGGTCATGTTTCTACAGTCACAGGGTCATGTTTC
>NC_137677.1:37550459-37560599 GCF_963989245.1 Nansenia antarctica | reverse complement strand
CAGTGACAGGTCATGTTTCTACAGTGACAGGGTCATGTTTCTACAGTGACAGGTCATGTTTCTACAGTGACAGGTCATGTTTCTACAGTCACAGGTCATGTTTCTACAGTGACAGGTCATGTTTCTACAGTGACAGGGTCATGTTTCTACAGTGACAGGTCATGTTTCTACAGTCACAGGTCATGTTTCTACAGTGACAGGTCATGTTTCTACAGTGACAGGGTCATGTTTCTACAGTGACAGGGTCATGTTTCTACAGTCACAGGTCATGTTTCTACAGTCACAGGTCATGTTTCTACAGTGACAGGTCATGTTTCTACAGTGACAGGTCATGTTTCTACAGTCACAGGGTCATGTTTCTACAGTGACAGGTCATGTTTCTACAGTCACAGGTCATGTTTCTACAGTGACAGGGTCATGTTTCTACAGTCACAGGTCATGTTTCTACAGTCACAGGTCATGTTTCTACAGTGACAGGGTCATGTTTCTACAGTCACAGGTCATGTTTCTACAGTGACAGGGTCATGTTTCTACAGTGACAGGGTCATGTTTCTACAGTCACAGGTCATGTTTCTACAGTCACAGGTCATGTTTCTACAGTCACAGGTCATGTTTCTACAGTGACAGGTCATGTTTCTACAGTGACAGGTCATGTTTCTACAGTCACAGGTCATGTTTCTACAGTCACAGGTCATGTTTCTACAGTGACAGGTCATGTTTCTACAGTGACAGGGTCATGTTTCTACAGTCACAGGGTCATGTTTCTACAGTGACAGGGTCATGTTTCTACAGTGACAGGGTCATGTTTCTACAGTCACAGGGTCATGTTTCTACAGTGACAGGTCATGTTTCTACAGTGACAGGGTCATGTTTCTACAGTCACAGGGTCATGTTTCTACAGTGACAGGGTCATGTTTCTACAGTGACAGGTCATGTTTCTACAGTGATAGGGTCATGTTTCTACAGTCACAGGTCATGTTTCTACAGTGACAGGTCATGTTTCTACAGTCACAGGGTCATGTTTCTACAGTCACAGGGTCATGTTTCTACAGTCACAGGTCATGTTTCTACAGTGACAGGTCATGTTTCTACAGTGACAGGGTCATGTTTCTACAGTGACAGGTCATGTTTCTACAGTCACAGGTCATGTTTCTACAGTGACAGGTCATGTTTTCACAGTCACAGGTCATGTTTCTACAGTGACAGGGTCATGTTTCTACAGTGACAGGTCATGTTTCTACAGTGACAGGTCATGTTTCTACAGTCACAGGGTCATGTTTCTACAGTCATAGGTCATGTTTCTACAGTGACAGGTCATGTTTCTACAGTGACAGGTCATGTTTCTACAGTGACAGGGTCATGTTTCTACAGTCACAGGTCATGTTTCTACAGTGACAGGTCATGTTTCTACAGTCACAGGGTCATGTTTCTACAGTCACAGGGTCATGTTTCTACAGTGACAGGTCATGTTTCTACAGTGACAGGTCATGTTTCTACAGTCACAGGTCATGTTTCTACAGTCACAGGGTCATGTTTCTACAGTCACAGGGTCATGTTTCTACAGTGACAGGGTCATGTTTCTACAGTGACAGGGTCATGTTTCTACAGTGACAGGGTCATGTTTCTACAGTCACAGGGTCATGTTTCTACAGTGACAGGGTCATGTTTCTACAGTGACAAGGTCATGTTTCTACAGTGACAGGGTCATGTTTCTACAGTCACAGGGTCATGTTTCTACAGTGACAGGGTCATGTTTCTACAGTGACAAGGTCATGTTTCTACAGTCACAGGGTCATGTTTCTACAGTGACAGGTCATGTTTCTACAGTGACAGGTCATGTTTCTACAGTCACAGGGTCATGTTTCTACAGTCATAGGTCATGTTTCTACAGTGACAGGTCATGTTTCTACAGTGACAGGTCATGTTTCTACAGTGACAGGGTCATGTTTCTACAGTGACAGGGTCATGTTTCTACAGTGACAGGGTCATGTTTCTACAGTCACAGGGTCATGTTTCTACAGTCACAGGGTCATGTTTCTACAGTGACAGGTCATGTTTCTACAGTGACAGGGTCATGTTTCTACAGTCACAGGTCATGTTTCTACAGTGACAGGGTCATGTTTCTACAGTGACAGGTCATGTTTCTACAGTGATAGGGTCATGTTTCTACAGTCACAGGTCATGTTTCTACAGTGACAGGTCATGTTTCTACAGTCACAGGGTCATGTTTCTACAGTCACAGGGTCATGTTTCTACAGTCACAGGTCATGTTTCTACAGTGACAGGTCATGTTTCTACAGTGACAGGGTCATGTTTCTACAGTGACAGGTCATGTTTCTACAGTCACAGGGTCATGTTTCTACAGTGACAGGTCATGTTTTCACAGTCACAGGTCATGTTTCTACAGTGACAGGGTCATGTTTCTACAGTGACAGGTCATGTTTCTACAGTCACAGGTCATGTTTCTACAGTCACAGGGTCATGTTTCTACAGTGACAGGGTCATGTTTCTACAGTGACAAGGTCATGTTTCTACAGTCACAGGGTCATGTTTCTACAGTGACAGGGTCATGTTTCTACAGTGACAGGGTCATGTTTCTACAGTGACAGGGTCATGTTTCTACAGTGACAGGGTCATGTTTCTACAGTCACAGGGTCATGTTTCTACAGTGACAGGGTCATGTTTCTACAGTGACAGGTCATGTTTCTACAGTGACAGGTCATGTTTCTACAGTCATAGGTCATGTTTCTACAGTGACAGGTCATGTTTCTACAGTGACAGGTCATGTTTCTACAGTGACAGGGTCATGTTTCTACAGTGACAGGGTCATGTTTCTACAGTGACAGGGTCATGTTTCTACAGTCACAGGGTCATGTTTCTACAGTCACAGGGTCATGTTTCTACAGTGACAGGGTCATGTTTCTACAGTCACAGGGTCATGTTTCTACAGTGACAGGTCATGTTTCTACAGTCACAGGGTCATGTTTCTACAGTGACAGGGTCATGTTTCTACAGTGACAGGGTCATGTTTCTACAGTCACAGGGTCATGTTTCTACAGTGACAGGGTCATGTTTCTACAGTGACAGGGTCATGTTTCTACAGTGACAGGGTCATGTTTCTACAGTGACAGGGTCATGTTTCTACAGTGACAGGTCATGTTTCTACAGTCACAGGGTCATGTTTCTACAGTCACAGGGTCATGTTTCTACAGTCACAGGGTCATGTTTCTACAGTGACAGGGTCATGTTTCTACAGTGACAGGGTCATGTTTCTACAGTGACAGGGTCATGTTTCTACAGTCACAGGGTCATGTTTCTACAGTGACAGGTCATGTTTCTACAGTGACAGGGTCATGTTTCTACAGTGACAGGTCATGTTTCTACAGTGACAGGTCATGTTTCTACAGTGACAGGGTCATGTTTCTACAGTGACAGGGTCATGTTTCTACAGTGACAGGTCATGTTTCTACAGTCACAGGGTCATGTTTCTACAGTGACAGGGTCATGTTTCTACAGTGACAGGGTCATGTTTCTACAGTGACAGGTCATGTTTCTACAGTGACAGGTCATGTTTCTACAGTGACAGGTCATGTTTCTACAGTGACAGGGTCATGTTTCTACAGTGACAGGTCATGTTTCTACAGTCACAGGTCATGTTTCTACAGTGACAGGTCATGTTTCTACAGTCACAGGTCATGTTTCTACAGTGACAGGTCATGTTTCTACAGTCACAGGGTCATGTTTCTACAGTGACAGGTCATGTTTCTACAGTCACAGGTCATGTTTCTACAGTGACAGGGTCATGTTTCTACAGTGACAGGGTCATGTTTCTACAGTGACAGGGTCATGTTTCTACAGTGACAGGGTCATGTTTCTACAGTGACAGGGTCATGTTTCTACAGTGACAGGTCATGTTTCTACAGTCACAGGGTCATGTTTCTACAGTCACAGGGTCATGTTTCTACAGTCACAGGGTCATGTTTCTACAGTGACAGGGTCATGTTTCTACAGTCACAGGGTCATGTTTCTACAGTGACAGGTCATGTTTCTACAGTGACAGGTCATGTTTCTACAGTGACAGGTCATGTTTCTACAGTGACAGGTCATGTTTCTACAGTGACAGGGTCATGTTTCTACAGTGACAGGTCATGTTTCTACAGTCACAGGGTCATGTTTCTACAGTGACAGGGTCATGTTTCTACAGTCACAGGTCATGTTTCTACAGTCACAGGTCATGTTTCTACAGTGACAGGGTCATGTTTCTACAGTCACAGGGTCATGTTTCTACAGTGACAGGTCATGTTTCTACAGTGACAGGTCATGTTTCTACAGTGACAGGGTCATGTTTCTACAGTGACAGGGTCATGTTTCTACAGTGACAGGGTCATGTTTCTACAGTGACAGGGTCATGTTTCTACAGTGACAGGTCATGTTTCTACAGTCACAGGTCATGTTTCTACAGTGACAGGGTCATGTTTCTACAGTCACAGGGTCATGTTTCTACAGTGACAGGTCATGTTTCTACAGTGACAGGGTCATGTTTCTACAGTGACAGGTCATGTTTCTACAGTGACAGGGTCATGTTTCTACAGTGACAGGTCATGTTTCTACAGTGACAGGTCATGTTTCTACAGTCACAGGTCATGTTTCTACAGTGACAGGTCATGTTTCTACAGTGACAGGGTCATGTTTCTACAGTGACAGGTCATGTTTCTACAGTCACAGGTCATGTTTCTACAGTGACAGGTCATGTTTCTACAGTGACAGGGTCATGTTTCTACAGTGACAGGTCATGTTTCTACAGTCACAGGTCATGTTTCTACAGTCACAGGTCATGTTTCTACAGTGACAGGGTCATGTTTCTACAGTGACAGGTCATGTTTCTACAGTCACAGGGTCATGTTTCTACAGTGACAGGTCATGTTTCTACAGTCACAGGTCATGTTTCTACAGTGACAGGGTCATGTTTCTACAGTCACAGGGTCATGTTTCTACAGTCACAGGTCATGTTTCTACAGTGACAGGGTCATGTTTCTACAGTCACAGGTCATGTTTCTACAGTGACAGGGTCATGTTTCTACAGTGACAGGGTCATGTTTCTACAGTCACAGGTCATGTTTCTACAGTCACAGGTCATGTTTCTACAGTCACAGGTCATGTTTCTACAGTGACAGGTCATGTTTCTACAGTGACAGGTCATGTTTCTACAGTCACAGGTCATGTTTCTACAGTCACAGGTCATGTTTCTACAGTGACAGGTCATGTTTCTACAGTGACAGGTCATGTTTCTACAGTCACAGGGTCATGTTTCTACAGTGACAGGGTCATGTTTCTACAGTGACAGGGTCATGTTTCTACAGTCACAGGGTCATGTTTCTACAGTGACAGGTCATGTTTCTACAGTGACAGGGTCATGTTTCTACAGTCACAGGGTCATGTTTCTACAGTGACAGGGTCATGTTTCTACAGTGACAGGTCATGTTTCTACAGTGATAGGGTCATGTTTCTACAGTCACAGGTCATGTTTCTACAGTGACAGGTCATGTTTCTACAGTCACAGGGTCATGTTTCTACAGTCACAGGGTCATGTTTCTACAGTCACAGGTCATGTTTCTACAGTGACAGGTCATGTTTCTACAGTGACAGGGTCATGTTTCTACAGTGACAGGTCATGTTTCTACAGTCACAGGTCATGTTTCTACAGTGACAGGTCATGTTTTCACAGTCACAGGTCATGTTTCTACAGTGACAGGGTCATGTTTCTACAGTGACAGGTCATGTTTCTACAGTCACAGGTCATGTTTCTACAGTGACAGGTCATGTTTCTACAGTGACACGGTCATGTTTCTACAGTGACAGGTCATGTTTCTACAGTGACAGGTCATGTTTCTACAGTGACAGGGTCATGTTTCTACAGTCACAGGTCATGTTTCTACAGTGACAGGTCATGTTTCTACAGTCACAGGGTCATGTTTCTACAGTCACAGGGTCATGTTTCTACAGTGACAGGTCATGTTTCTACAGTGACAGGTCATGTTTCTACAGTCACAGGGTCATGTTTCTACAGTCATAGGTCATGTTTCTACAGTGACAGGTCATGTTTCTACAGTGACAGGTCATGTTTCTACAGTGACAGGGTCATGTTTCTACAGTGACAGGGTCATGTTTCTACAGTGACAGGGTCATGTTTCTACAGTCACAGGGTCATGTTTCTACAGTCACAGGGTCATGTTTCTACAGTGACAGGGTCATGTTTCTACAGTCACAGGGTCATGTTTCTACAGTGACAGGGTCATGTTTCTACAGTGACAAGGTCATGTTTCTACAGTCACAGGGTCATGTTTCTACAGTGACAGGTCATGTTTCTACAGTGACAGGTCATGTTCTACAGTGACAGGTCATGTTTCTACAGTCACAGGGTCATGTTTCTACAGTCATAGGTCATGTTTCTACAGTGACAGGTCATGTTTCTACAGTGACAGGTCATGTTTCTACAGTGACAGGGTCATGTTTCTACAGTGACAGGGTCATGTTTCTACAGTGACAGGGTCATGTTTCTACAGTCACAGGGTCATGTTTCTACAGTCACAGGGTCATGTTTCTACAGTGACAGGTCATGTTTCTACAGTGACAGGGTCATGTTTCTACAGTCACAGGTCATGTTTCTACAGTCACAGGGTCATGTTTCTACAGTCACAGGGTCATGTTTCTACAGTGACAGGGTCATGTTTCTACAGTGACAGGGTCATGTTTCTACAGTGACAGGGTCATGTTTCTACAGTCACAGGGTCATGTTTCTACAGTGACAGGGTCATGTTTCTACAGTGACAAGGTCATGTTTCTACAGTCACAGGGTCATGTTTCTACAGTGACAGGTCATGTTTCTACAGTCACAGGGTCA
The DNA here is from genome assembly GCF_963989245.1 of Nansenia antarctica. Lineage (NCBI taxonomy): Eukaryota > Metazoa > Chordata > Actinopteri > Argentiniformes > Microstomatidae > Nansenia > Nansenia antarctica. The sequence goes on along the minus strand of NC_137677.1, from coordinate 37,553,698 downwards.
TGTTTCTACAGTGACAGGGTCATGTTTCTACAGTGACAAGGTCATGTTTCTACAGTCACAGGGTCATGTTTCTACAGTGACAGGGTCATGTTTCTACAGTGACAGGGTCATGTTTCTACAGTCACAGGGTCATGTTTCTACAGTGACAGGGTCATGTTTCTACAGTGACAAGGTCATGTTTCTACAGTCACAGGGTCATGTTTCTACAGTGACAGGGTCATGTTTCTACAGTGACAGGGTCATGTTTCTACAGTGACAGGGTCATGTTTCTACAGTGACAGGGTCATGTTTCTACAGTCACAGGGTCATGTTTCTACAGTGACAGGGTCATGTTTCTACAGTGACAGGGTCATGTTTCTACAGTGACAGGTCATGTTTCTACAGTGACAGGGTCATGTTTCTACAGTCACAGGGTCATGTTTCTACAGTGACAGGGTCATGTTTCTACAGTGACAGGTCATGTTTCTACAGTGACAGGGTCATGTTTCTACAGTGACAGGTCATGTTTCTACAGTGACAGGGTCATGTTTCTACAGTGACAGGTCATGTTTCTACAGTGACAGGGTCATGTTTCTACAGTCACAGGGTCATGTTTCTACAGTGACAGGGTCATGTTTCTACAGTCACAGGGTCATGTTTCTACAGTGACAGGGTCATGTTTCTACAGTGACAGGGTCATGTTTCTACAGTGACAGGGTCATGTTTCTACAGTGACAGGGTCATGTTTCTACAGTGACAGGGTCATGTTTCTACAGTGACAGGGTCATGTTTCTACAGTGACAGGGTCATGTTTCTACAGTGACAGGGTCATGTTTCTACAGTGACAGGTCATGTTTCTACAGTCACAGGGTCATGTTTCTACAGTCACAGGGTCATGTTTCTACAGTGACAGGGTCATGTTTCTACAGTGACAGGGTCATGTTTCTACAGTGACAGGGTCATGTTTCTACAGTCACAGGGTCATGTTTCTACAGTGACAGGTCATGTTTCTACAGTGACAGGGTCATGTTTCTACAGTGACAGGTCATGTTTCTACAGTCACAGGGTCATGTTTCTACAGTCACAGGGTCATGTTTCTACAGTCACAGGGTCATGTTTCTACAGTGACAGGGTCATGTTTCTACAGTGACATGGTCATGTTTCTACAGTGACAGGGTCATGTTTCTACAGTGACAGGTCATGTTTCTACAGTGACAGGGTCATGTTTCTACAGTGACAGGTCATGTTTCTACAGTGACAGGTCATGTTTCTACAGTGACAGGGTCATGTTTCTACAGTGACAGGTCATGTTTCTACAGTGACAGGTCATGTTTCTACAGTGACAGGGTCATGTTTCTACAGTGACAGGGTCATGTTTCTACAGTCACAGGTCATGTTTCTACAGTGACAGGGTCATGTTTCTACAGTGACAGGGTCATGTTTCTACAGTGACAGGTCATGTTTCTACAGTGACAGGGTCATGTTTCTACAGTGACAGGGTCATGTTTCTAAAGTGACAGGGTCATGTTTCTACAGTGACAGGGTCATGTTTCTACAGTCACAGGGTCATGTTTCTACAGTGACAGGGTCATGTTTCTACAGTCACAGGTCATGTTTCTACAGTCACAGGGTCATGTTTCTACAGTCACAGGGTCATGTTTCTACAGTGACAGGTCATGTTTCTACAGTCACAGGGTCATGTTTCTACAGTGACAGGGTCATGTTTCTACAGTCACAGGGTCATGTTTCTACAGTGACAGGGTCATGTTTCTACAGTCACAGGTCATGTTTCTACAGTGACAGGGTCATGTTTCTACAGTCACAGGGTCATGTTTCTACAGTGACAGGGTCATGTTTCTACAGTGACAGGGTCATGTTTCTACAGTCACAGGGTCATGTTTCTACAGTCACAGGGTCATGTTTCTACAGTGACAGGGTCATGTTTCTACAGTGACAGGTCATGTTTCTACAGTGACAGGTCATGTTTCTACAGTCACAGGTCATGTTTCTACAGTGACAGGGTCATGTTTCTACAGTCACAGGGTCATGTTTCTACAGTCACAGGGTCATGTTTCTACAGTGACAGGTCATGTTTCTACAGTGACAGGGTCAAGTTTCTACAGTGACAGGTCATGTTTCTACAGTCACAGGTCATGTTTCTACAGTGACAGGTCATGTTTCTACAGTGACAGGGTCATGTTTCTACAGTGACAGGTCATGTTTCTACAGTCACAGGTCATGTTTCTACAGTCACAGGTCATGTTTCTACAGTGACAGGGTCATGTTTCTACAGTGACAGGTCATGTTTCTACAGTCACAGGTCATGTTTCTACAGTGACAGGGTCATGTTTCTACAGTCACAGGGTCATGTTTCTACAGTGACAGGTCATGTTTCTACAGTGACAGGGTCAAGTTTCTACAGTGACAGGTCATGTTTCTACAGTCACAGGTCAAGTTTCTACAGTCACAGGTCATGTTTCTACAGTCACAGGGTCATGTTTCTACAGTCACAGGGTCATGTTTCTACAGTCACAGGGTCATGTTTCTACAGTGACAGGGTCATGTTTCTACAGTGACAGGGTCATGTTTCTACAGTCACAGGTCATGTTTCTACAGTGACAGGTCATGTTTCTACAGTGACAGGGTCATGTTTCTACAGTGACAGGGTCATGTTTCTACAGTGACAGGTCATGTTTCTGTTTCTACAGTCACAGGTCCAGTTTTAAGGGGGTTTTGGGTCTTTGGGTCTTTTAAGTCCCAGGTCTTTATGACAGGTCATGTTTCTACAGTGACAGGTCATGTTTCTACAGTGACAGGTCATGTTTTCTACAGTCACAGGGTCATGTTTCTACAGTGACAGGTCATGTTTCTACAGTCACAGGTCATGTTTCTACAGTACAGGGTCATGTTTCTACAGTGACAGGGTCATGTTTCTACAGTGACAGGTCATGTTTCTACAGTCACAGGTCATGTTTCTACAGTGACAGGTCATGTTTCTACAGTGACAGGTCATGTTTCTACAGTGACAGGTCATGTTTCTACAGTCACAGGGTCATGTTTCTACAGTGACAGGTCATGTTTCTACAGTCACAGGTCATGTTTCTACAGTGACAGGTCATGTTTCTACAGTGACAGGTCATGTTTCTACAGTGACAGGGTCATGTTTCTACAGTGACAGGTCATGTTTCTACAGTCACAGGTCATGTTTCTACAGTGACAGGTCATGTTTCTACAGTGACAGGTCATGTTTCTACAGTGAC
>NC_137677.1:37527959-37535459 GCF_963989245.1 Nansenia antarctica | reverse complement strand
CACACACACACACAGGCTGTTTTCCTTTACTGTTTCCACCAACAGCCCCATCCTGTCAGCACGGTGTCAGCCCCGCGGCATGATGGGACATGTCATGGACGCTGGAGGGAGAGAGAGGGTCCGCTACGGTGGACGATCACCTTCAAGAAGAAAGGTCATTCACCTCCTCACACGTTTACATTATTATTATTATCACTGACACGTAACACGCTAACATGTTAGTGTTGTAGTTTTATATCAAATATACAGAGAATTGAAGTCTATCTCTACATTCTGGGAAATCGTAGCTAACAATTCAGTCTGCCCGGGGGCAGTGGCAATGACTTGTTGCGCACTTACTAAAGTCTAGCGCTTCCTGTCACCACATTTGTTTGCCAAGATTAGTGATCTCATAAAGGGTTAGGGTTAGGGTTCGACTTTGTACATAAGGGGGGTGCTCAAAGAAGGAGGAGGCTCTGAGGCTCTGGGGCTCTGGACTTGCAAACTCTAGACTGCTCTCATGTAACTTTATTAATAAAAGGCTTCAAGCTAAGTTGACCAATCTCCTTGTGTTCAATATTCAATATCAATAGAGAAGAAACCAAATGAAATCCACTACATTAGCCTTCGTTGTAAGCTAGCCTCGCTAGGTCGATATAGCTAGCTACCTAGCATCGACTACGCTGGTATCGGCTGGTCGTGAAAATCCCTTCCCCCAGCCCCTGGTGTAAGCGGTTCTTGGTTCTAGACCAGCCAAGTGTTGGTGCCACTGTGGATCTCCTGGCCGAGAGCCGGTTGGTTCTTTTGCTGTCAAAACGCAGAGAACTGGTTGGACATTAGCGCACCAGGGTTGCTGCCTTGTTTAAAAGATTATCTCTCATCAAAAACCGTCTACAAAAGATTAATATTATGAAAGCATCATTCATTCATCGAGCAAATAATCCCCTAGTCCTGTTACATAACCTGACGCTAATAGTTCTGGAACAGTAATACAACTAATAGTTCCAGGGGGAAAAATACCAAAACATAAAAAACAAGGGGGGTGGGGTGGGAAGGGAGGTGGGGGGGGGGGCAGGGTGAGATAGCGTTGACCTTGGAGCCCTCCTGACGCCTAACCCTTGACCCCTTCACACAGCTCTGAGAGACTCCTCTTCAAGGCAGACCTCTGAACTCAGATCTGATGAAGAAGATGATGATGATGGCAGCCTTGGCAGGTTGTCGTTGGTAGTCGAAGGTGTCGAGCAGGACGAGGAAGGACCGGTTGAAGGACAGCTGTGTCTGAGAAGGATGTCGCGGCGGCCATGTTTGTTCGTGGACACAGAAACACTGCCTGTTGGTTCACCTGTTCACCTGTTCAACTGTTCACCTGTTCACCTGTTCACCTGTTCACCTGTTCAACTGTTCAACTGTTCAACTGTTCAACTGTTCAACTGTTCAACTGTTCACCTGTTCACCTGTTCAACTGTTCAACTGTTCAACTGTTCACACACTAAGAGCGGGACACATATCAGCCAGGACAGTTCTCCCAACAACAATAACAACAACAACAACAACAGCAACAACAACAACAACAACAAAAGGACCATTGCTGGCAGTAAAACCGTGTTGTTGTTTTTTAATCAGCCATTTTAAATGGACCCTTTCACAGGACCGCAGTAGGACTGTTTCAAATCCCCTTTCAAACACACACACAGCACACCAGAGACAGGCACAGGGCTGGGGGGGGGTCACTGTTCACATGGGGGTGCAGGGTCACATGCCTCAGGGGTGGTCATCACACCACACACACACGAGAGGAACAAAGACAGACAGACAGACACACAGACAGACACGACACTGGTCTGACTAACTCTGCAGTCAGGACAGAGAACTGCACTTCCCATGATGCCCCTCAGGACAGAGAACTGCAGTTCGCATGAGCCCTCATCACTGAGGAACGGGAGACAGGTGTACAGACTGCAGAGGGGGGAGGGGGGGGGGGAGGACAGGGGGAGGGAGGGAGGGACACAGGGACATGCGACGTGCAGAAGGTGTTTGGGGCGGTCACATGACTGATGTCCTCTTCATACAGGAAACACAACTGGTCACATGACTGCCTCTCACCTTAGGTCACCGTCCGCGTCGATATTAATCATATGTACTTCATTAATACACTACACCTAGCTAACTCCTAGCTTCACCTAGCTAACACCTAGCTTCACCTAGAAATACTGTTAACACCTAGCTTCACCTAAAAATACTGTTAACACCTAGCTTCACCTAACTAACAACTAGCTTCACCTAGCTAACACCTAGCTTCACCTAGCTAAAACCTAACTTCACATAGAAATACTGTTAACACCTAGCTTCACTTAACTAACACCTAGCTTCACCTAGCTAAAACTGTAAACAGATAGAGAATGACCTCACGAGAGAGAGAGGCGGATAAAATGTTGCATGTGGGGGGAGAGGAGGAGGGAGCGGGGGGTTAATAAGCTACCAATAGGGGGTGAGGGGGAGGGGGGGGTGATTGTCATGCAGGTGTGTGTGGGGGGGGGGGGACAGGAGAGATAAGCGGAGAAGGATCACCTTGGTCAGCAGGTGGCAGGGCTTCCCTGCTATGTTTTTCAGAATCAGGGAGGTTTCCCTGTCCAGATAGGAGTGCTTGGTGCAGGAAAGGAGAGAGAGAGAGGGAGAGAGAGAGAGGGACAGAGAGAGAGAAGGAGAGAGAGAAGGAGAGAGGGAGAGAGAGAGAGAGAGAGAGAGAGAGAGAGAGAGAGAGAGAGGGAGAAAAGCAGAGAGAGAGAGGGAGATGTAGGGAGAGGGAGGGAGAGAGAGAGAAAGAGAGAGGGAGAGGCAGAGAAAGAGAGAGAGAGAGAGGAAGGGAGAGAGAGAGAGAGGGAGAGGGAGAGAGAGACAGAGAGAGAGGGAGGAGAAGAAGAAAGAAGCAGAACGTCAGTGAAATCATAGTCAGTGAATGAATTGTGCATTATCAACATATCTGTGGAGTGGAAGCATAGAGAAACCAAGCGTGTGATCGTGGAGGGAAGAAAGACTGAAGTCAGACATATAGTACAGCAGTGATGTGCACCCCTTGTTCAACAGAAACAGATGTGAGTTAATGTGGGAAAATCAATGTTTGTAAACAGATGTTATTATATCATTTGTTCCAGAAAGCTGTGAAAATTAGTAAGCCTGAAACTGTGAAGACACACACACACACACACACGTTGTACACCAGTGTACGTATACACGCGCACACACACACACACACACACACACACACACACACACACACACACACACACACACACACACACACAGTAACACATGTTGGGCCAGTCACTGTCCTGCCTGTTATGAAACAGTGATTAGAATCTAGGTCAGGATAATGTGGTTAGATTTGGGCGTTCACAGCGACACACACATGTGGATGCTAAGTCATCTCCTCCCCCAGCAAGCTGCCTCACTCTGCTGTCTAACACACACATCACTGCTGCATCATGGAGCACTTTGAGCTGCAACGTTTGCAGGAAAAGTGCTATACAAATAAAAAGTTATTATTATTATTATTATTATTATTATTATTATTATTATTATTATCATCATGTAGGTCATAATCAAGGTGCTGTCTGTCTGTCTGTCTGTCTACCTGCCTGCCTGTCTGTCTGTCTGTCTGTCTGCCTGCCTGCCTGTCTGCCTGTCTGCCTGCCTGCCTGTCTGTCTGCCTGCCTGCCTGTCTGTCTGTCTGTCTGTCTGCCTGCCTGCCTGCCTGTCTGTCTGTCTGTCTGTCTATCTGTCTGTGTCAGAATTAGGCCGTGTCCGTTTGGGAATACAGCTTGTCAGGGAGTAGAGGAGGAGAGGAGGAGAGGAGTTGAGGAGGAGAGGAGGAGAGGAGGAGAGGAGGAGAGGAGTTGAGGAGGAGAGGAGGAGAGGACTAGAGGACTAGAGGAGGGGAGAGAGATACACTCCCTGAGGAGGCAGAGAGGTTGCTGGGAAGTCGGTGGGTCTCACTAGATAACTTCTGTCTTAGCAACCGACAGCTGTCAATCAGGCCTCACTCGTCTTAGCAACAAGCCACTGTCAATCAGGGCTGTCCTCTCTTAGCAACCAGTGGCTGTCAATCAGGACTGTTCTGACTTAGCAATAGGGCTGCACGATTTGGGGAAAAAATCGAATTGCGATTATTTGGACAGATATCGCGATTGCGATTAATTTGCGATTATTATTTTTTTAAATAGCAAAAAAAAAAAAAAAAAAAAAAAAAACTTTTTGTAAAGTGTGGCCATATCTCCGGCTAGGAAGGTCGTATCAACGTGCAGTTTGTTTGTACGTCTTCAGGGGACTTAGAGGCTCCCTCCTCTAGCACCCCCACAGCCCGAGCTACGAGTGAAAGAACTAAACTTACATTGGGTTGCTTTAAAGTTGGGTTGCTTTAAAATCAAGCTTCAGATTAAAACATGTGATGGAGCATTACTAACCTGACTCAGGTGGTTTGTTTCACACAACCATCTAGGAAAGCTTAATTGGAAGCTGTTTGGAAAAGGGCAGGTACTTTCAAAAAATACTTGGCAGGTGATTGGATGAATCTATCTATTTTCAGAGAGCATTACCACATGATACCATCAAACTACTTCTGCTGAAACCATTATCCACCATGAATGTTGCTATTGCTAGCTACCGAAACGTGGGCGTTTCACGTGCGATGTTGTTGGTGTGCGTTCATTGACGTTGACGTTCATTGACGTTCACGTTCATTGACGTTCACGTTCATTGTTGACGTTCATTGTTGACGTTCATTGACGTTGACGTTCATTGACGTTGAATCCGACGCGCTGTATGACGTATCCCATACGGGTAGTGGTGGTCTAGTGAGTTGGACTTGTGATCGGAAGGTTGTGTGAGTTCAAATCCCGCCTGAAACCACACCACTACTAGTGTGCCCTTGAGTAAGGCACTTAGCCCTCAGTTACTCCAGGGGGAATGTCCCTGTAATTCGTAATTGTAAATCGCTTTGGATTAAAAGCGTCAGCTAAATAGCAAAAAAAAAAAAAAAAGTAAAAAAAAAAAAAAAAAAAAATCGCAGGCAAATCGCAGGCTTTGCGATTAGCTAATCGCATAATTTCAAATCGCGATTTCGATTAAAAATCGATTAATCGTGCAGCCCTACTTAGCAACCAGTAGCTGTCAATCAGAGTGCAATTAAGGCCCGGCCCAGCCCAGGGTCTGGTGTCGACTGTAGATTTGGCAGACAGTTGATGACAGAGTCATGGTGATTTACTGTGGAAAACCAAGGCCTATATGAGGACCACTTATCCTTCTTTCTTTATTCAGGCAGTTTTGTAACACAAGCGGTAATGTTCAGCATTCGACACCAAACGACACAACATAGAAAGCTATCGCACAGAAAGAGAGAGAGAGAAGGAGAGAGAGAGGCAAAGAGAGAAGCAGAGAAGGAGAGAGAGAGAGACAGAGAGAGAGAGAGGGCAGAGAGAGAGAGGCAGAGACAAAGAGACATAGAGGAGAGAGAGAGAGAGAGAGAGAGACAGAGGCAGAGAAGGAGAGAGAGAGAGAGGCAGAGAGACAAAGAGAGAGAGAGAGGGAGAAAAAGAGAGAGACAAAGAGACAGAGAGAGAGAGAGAGAAGGCAAGAATCGCTGGACACCCCCTCCACACCGTGAGAGGACAGGCCCGTCTAGCCCTACAGTGCGTCCACTCTCTCGTCTCAACAACACAACGTGACACGCTGTCGTCTGGAGTTAGGAGAAGTTTCTAGAACGGCCCGCCGCCCCGGACGCAGTTTGGGTCGGTTCTCCAAGTTCACATGGACCTAACGAGCAGGACCTGCTGAACGCTGCTGAATCTGAACACTGACCGGCCCAGCTGACTAAGTGTCCCGCGGGCTTCCCAACGTCATGTGACTGGAGACCTTCTCTCTCTCTCTCAACCAGAGTATCTACATCTCTCTCCATCCATCTCTATCTCTATCTCTATCTCCATCTCTCTCTCTCCATCCCTCTATCTCTATCTACATCCCTCTCTCCATCACTCTATCTCTCCCAGACTAGCGTGTTCATGCTAGCTAAGTAGCTAGCTTGCTATCTTATCTTACCTTCTCTTTCTCTCTCTCAACCAGAGTATCTACATCTCACTCCATCCATCTCTATCTCTATCTCTATATACATCTCTCTACATCCCTCTATCTCTATCTACATCTCTCTCTATCCCTCTATCTCTATCTACATCCCTCTCTCCATCCCTCTATCTCTCCCAGACTAGCGTGTGTTCATGCTAGCTCGCTATCTTAGCGTCTAAACTTTCCTGTCATAGATTAAATATCCCATTTGGGTCAGATTATCGAATGATTAAAAAGGAAGAATCATCCATTGGCTTTGGATGCTTTTAGATGTTCTATCCGGGTCAGGTGTGTGTGTGTGTGTGTGTGTGTGTGTGTGTGTGTGTGTGTGTGTGTGTGTGTGTGTGTGTGTGTGACGTAACCGGGTCAGAGGGTCAGAAAGCTGCTTTACTGCCCGGGGCTCTCTGACCCTCTGACCTCCCCCTAATCTCCACATCTGCTGTGCTGCCTCTCCTCCACCTCCACTACCACACTCCTCACCCACCACCACACCACACTCTCACCTCCACCTCCACTACCACACTCTCTCCTTCTCCTCCACCTCCACTACCACACTCTCTCCTCTCCTCCACCTCCACTACCACACTCTCTCCATCTCCTCCACCTCCACTACCACACTCTCTCCATCCTCCACCTCACAACCACACACACTCCCACTCCACCACCTCCACTACCACACTCTCCATCCTCCACCTCCACTACCACACTCTCTCCATCCCTCCACCTCCACTACCACACTCTCCATCCCTCCACCTCCACTACCACACTCTCTCCTTCTCCTCCACCTCCACTACCACACTCTCTCCATCCCTCCACCTCCACTACCACACTCTCTCCTTCTCCTCCACCTCCACTAACACACTCTCTCCTTCTCCTCCACCTCCACTACCACACTCTCTCCTTCTCCTCCACTACCACACTCTCTCCTTCTCCTCCACCTCCACTACCACACTCTCTCCTTCTCCTCCACCTCCACTACCACACTCTCTCCATCTCCTCCACCTCCACTACCACACTCTCTCCTTCTCCTCCACCTCCACTACCACACTCTCTCCTTCTCCTCCACCTCCACTACCACACTCTCTCCTTCTCCTCCACCTCCACTACCACACTCTCTCCTCCACCTCCACCTCCACTACCACACTCTCTCCATCTCCTCCACCTCCACTACCACACTCTCTCCTTCTCCTCCACCTCCACTACCACACTCTCTCCATCTCCTCCACCTCCACTACCACACTCTCTCCTTCTCCTCCACCTCCACTACCACACTCTCTCCTCCACCTCCACCTGCACTACCACACTCTCTCCTTCTCCTCCACCTCCACTACCACACTCTCTCCTTCTCCTCCACCTCCACTACCACACTCTCTCCTTCTCCTCCACCTCCACTACCACACTCTCTCC
>NC_137677.1:37514723-37527759 GCF_963989245.1 Nansenia antarctica | reverse complement strand
CTTCTGGGTGACCCAACAGCCTTCTGGGTGACCAGACGCCCTCAGGAAGGAGAGAGAGAGAGGACTATGTGTGACACGGTCTGGTCAATTGGGCCGCAAGTCGGCAACCAATCAAAATGTTCAGACTTTTATTTAGAAACACAGAACTACGTTTCAACGTTGTTGAGAATCACAACACAAACTCGCTACTCAAGCCAAAATACTGCAACGTAATGGATTGGGTGAGTAATCCCCACTGCTACCTAGTTAACTATAACTCTACTTTACATTGTTAGCAGGCTCACAAAACAAGCTGTGTTAGTTGACTAGCGATGTGTCATTGATTTTCAACAATGCTGAAATGTATTCACATGTTTCGAAAGAAAATACATTAAATCGGCTTGCGGCCACAGTCCTGCCTGCGTCGCTACGGAGACGGACAACATCTCCAAGGGTTTAAAACTCACCAACTGCCAAAACGTTCCGGAACACTCACCACCTAGAGTGCCTAAATTGTTTTTATGTGATGTTTACCTAGCAACAACACTCTGATTGGCTGGAAAAAAATCATTCATGGGATTAGATTGATCTAGATTGACTGTTGATGGTTTAGGCCCGACTTTATTCACCCTCGGCGCTGAATGGGAACAGTTGTGATTTCTGTCTGTGTGAGTGGATGGTAGGAGGTGGGGGGTGAGGGGGGGTGTAGGGTGTAGGGGGTGGGGGTGTACCTCGGTGCTTCCCTGGCCCTGATTGGTCCCCGGGACGGGCTGGGGAAGGAGTTGACCGCCCGGCGTCTGCTGGTCGTCGTGTTCGGTCCTCAGCACGCTGTCCAGGGAGTCCATGCTGGAGGCCGACGCCCCCGAGTTGACGGAGGAGCGCGAGGAGGAGTGGCCTATGGAGGAGGAGGAGTGGCCTATGGAGGAGGAGGAGTGGCCTATGGAGGAGGAGCAGCTGCTGCGCAGCGCCTCGTGCTCGCTCACCGTGCCCACCGAGCCCGTCCGGCGGTGCTGGCGGTGGGCCTGGGCATGGGCCGAGGCGGGCCGCCGCAGGGTGGTGGCGCCCGAGGAGGAGGAGGAGCCTAGGGAGTGGTGGGAGGAGCTCTGGCGAGCCGCCTCGTCCATGCTGAGCGAGGCCTGCTCCAGCTGGGCCGTGATGTCGTCCAGGGAGAAGTTGGAGGCCAGGGCGCGGTGGCCTCCGAGGCTAGAGCTGGCGCCCCGCACGGTGGAGGCCGGCGAGGCCCGGGTACTGCTGCTGGTGCTGCCCCCGCTGCTGGTGCCCCCCCCTCCGCTGCCCCCCCCGGGGTGCCGGGCGCTCACACTGCTGCTGCGGCCCGCCGGGGGCTTCTGGCGGACCTTGGGCTCGCCGCCGCTGGGGGGGACCCCCAGACGGGACGCGGAGGAAGCGCTGGCGGGCTGCTGCTTGCCGCCCCCCACCCCCACGGTGCTGAGCTCCTGCTCAATGGAGCACAGGTCCGCCATGAGGGCGTCCAGGTCCACAGCGTCCCCGCCCTGGTTCAGTGCCTCTGGAACAGAAGAACCACGACCAAACACAGTCTGTCAGTCAGGGAACGCAACCGTTCTGACCAAGTTAAAATGACATGTGGGGTTCCCCAAGGGTCGATCCTTGGCCCCCTTCTATTGAATCTCTACATGCTTCTATTGGGACACATCATAAAAAAAGAACAGAATTGCCTACCACAACTATGCGGATGACACTCAAATCCACATCGCCCTCTCACCGAACGACTATCGTCCCATTGACAATCTCTGTAATTGCATTGAGCAAATAAACGCCTGGATATACACTAACCGTTGATGTTGTAGATGGAGAAGCGGTAGGAGAAGTTGGCCATGTTGGTCTCCTGTCTCAGAGGGGCTTTCTCTGGTTTACCATCATCCAGACTCTACAGACAGACAGCCAGACAGACAGGGAGACAGACAGACAGACAGACAGGCAGACAGCCAGACAGACACACAGAGAGACAGGGAGGGAGGGAGGTGTAGGGTTACTTTTTTACTTACTTAGGTTACTTATTATTATTGTGTTATTATAGTTCTTTGTATCTGAATGCTGCAATGTCAATGTTGAGGAACCAAAGCCAAAGAATGTTACTCTTATGTACTTTTCTTTATTTTAATTACTACAGTAATATGTCATAAAAACGATTGATTCTGTTTCTGATCCGATTCCAGGGCTGCAATGGGCTGACCTGGGTCAGTGTGTGTGTGTGTGTGTGTGTGTGTGTGTGTGTGTGTGTGTGTGTGTGTGTGCGTGTGTGTGTGTGTGTGTGTGTGTGTGTGTGTGTGTGTGTGTGTGTGTGTGTGTACCTGGGTCAGCTTGTCCAGCTCCCCCAGCCAGGCTCCGAACATCTTGTCCAGGTCCTGGTCCTCCTTGTCACTGTCGTCCTCCTCCGCAGCCCCGTGGTCCAACTCCTCATCTGACAGCTGCTCCATCTGCACACACACACACACACACACACACACACACACACAGGAACGTTAGTGCACTGACATTTTAAATGCTTTATTTATGTCCACATAAATGTACAATATCTAAAGGACATAAATACTATCAGTGCATTTTGACATTATGAAAACAGTTAGTTACAGTAGTGCTGAGCCAACAACCAGTTATGCTACACATAGGATGTTATTCCAGGGTTTGACGCTTACCTTTTCCCCAGGTAGCACTGTGCTACCATGTCAAAAAATTTAGTAGCACACCAACAATTTCAGTAGCACAATGAAAATTGCGCAATTTTCGTATGACGACAACAAATTATCATAATCATAACATATCAGAATTATCATAACCGGCTCTTGACACTGTAGGTGTTTATTAATGCCTGTGTGGTGTTATTTTTAAATGTTGACAATTTTGAGTTAGTAATTCATAAAATACAAAGGTTCCATCTCACAGAACATAATGGAATGTAAAAACTTTGACGCTCAATATCTCTGAACTGCCCTAAGCGGAGATAGAACCTTATCATTCTAAACGGAGATAGAACCTTATCATTCTAAACGGAGATAGAACCTTATCATTCTAAACGGAGATAGAACCTTCTCATTCTAAACGGAGATAGAACCTTATCATTCTAAACGGAGATAGAACCTTATCATTCTAAACGGAGATAGAACCTTATCATTCTAAACGGAGATAGAACCTTCTCATTCTAAACGGAGATAGAACCTTCTCATTCTAAACGGAGATAGAACCTTCTCATTCTAAACGGAGATAGAACCTTATCATTCTAAACGGAGATAGAACCTTATCATTCTAAACGGAGATAGAACCTTATCATTCTAAACGGAGATAGAACCTTATCATTCTAAACGGAGATAGAACCTTATCATTCTAAACGGAGATAGAACCTTATCATTCTAAACGGAGATAGACTTTGTATGTTAATATCAAAGGACCATGTTGGAAATAGGTGTTCACACTTTCACATGTCATCCCTTGGATTACTGCTTACTGTCGAACCATGAATAAACTCAATCAATCAATCAAAGAGACAAAGCGGAGATTCCTTATTTGACAGCATCTAGACAACACAGCTCCGAGTCTGCCCAACCAGGTTAATGCCAGCACTCCAAAACGAACTCAGTAATCAATCAGCCAAACAGCAGTGAATATGCAAACCGTATAGCAGCCATTAATATGCAGCATACACAGGTAAGCCTACCTGGCTTCTGTGATTGTCTTTGGCTACAGGTCCCGAAGTTAATATGTTGACAAGTTCAGTGATTTATCTCCTATGGTCACTTGTGATCATGAGGGACATGATCCCCATGATCTCTTACTCAGGGACACAGAGGCTCTCACAGTGTGAATGAATGAATGAATGAATGGTCTTTATTGTCATTGCTATAGTACAGGTACCAAACAACGAAATTTAGGAGGGGTGGCTCCCCTGGTGTTAGGGAAAAATAAAAATAAAAAAATTGGCGCACTGGTGCGATTGAATGTATTTCCAAGTCGCACAGAAATATATTCACTCGCAAATGCGACCAAAACAGTCGCACTGTCGAACCCTGTATTCACACCAAAAGATAACAGTGGATTGACAGATACATATCAATACTGTAAAACAGACAGTATCCAGCTCATGGGTACAAGAAGCACCGCCTTCTCCATATTGAGCGGCTACCAATAATAGCAGATACTGAGCAATACACACACACACACACACACACACACACACACACACAGGAATGTTAGTGCACTGACACACACTCACACACATACACAAATGTGAGTCCACTGACACACACACACACACACACACACAAACGTGAGTCCACTGACACACACACACACACACACACAAACATGAGTCCACTGACACACACACACACACACAGACAGACACACACACACACACAGACAGACACACACACACACACAGACAGACACACACACACACACACACACACACACAGACAGACACACACACACACACACACACACACACAGACAGACACACACACACAGTGCAGCTGGACAGCCGTGTCAGTCCCTGTCAGAGAGCGGCCAGCTGGTCTGGTATGACTCAGAGTGTTGTTGGTGACACGCAGGTCATCCCCCCCCCCCCCCCCCCCACACACACACACGGTTGCACACCTGGCCACTCACGTCACCTGACCTCCCAACCACCACAGCACCGCACCTGTTCATCCATCACCTCCTCCACCCCAGACCTCCTTTCATCCCTCTGAAAGCCATTGTCATATTTCCCTGTGGCAGAGTGACGTTCATGTGAGAGCAGGCCAGCAGCCCGCATGGTAAATGGTCAAATGGACTGACTTATATAGCGCCTTATCAGTGAAGCGGGGCTGTCTGGGGGTCCTTAAACGACCGTCAAATGCTTAATTTCTTCCATTCTGGTGAATTTAGATGCAATTTGTGCCCTTTCTGCATCAATTTATGGTGGAAATGTCATTATTTATGTAAAGGAAAACACAATATTCAGGCACCAGATGACCATTCAAAATATAATGTAATATAATGCATTATAAGGCTCTCAGGCATTCTGTACTTTCAAATAGTATTCTCCTTGAGCAGTCAACATCAACTATCAGCTATTTCGCTTGCAAAAACGAAAGCTTACTTATTTGCGAAACAGCGCCCCCGCCACCACGTCGGCGCAATGCCGCAATTGCAGTTAGAAACGACAGAAATCCACCGAGTGCAACGCTTGTAGAAAATACGACCGTCAGAGTTTTGTTGAGAGCTGGAGGCGGCTAGAAATATGACGGAGGCGGCCGCCTCATAATTCTCTATGCAGGAAAAACCCTGCTTATTCCTTTACAACAGCCTCTCATTCACCCATTCACACACCAATGGAGGCAAGCTACCATGCAAGGCGCCGGGCCGCTCACTGGGAGCAATTTGGGGTTCAGTGTCTTGCCCAAGGACACCTCGACATGTGGCCAGCCGCGGCTCGAACTGCCGATTTGCCAACCTTGCGATCATTAGACGGCGGCTCTCCCTCCTGAGACAGAGCCTCCCCATGGGGCAGCGAGGAGCTGTGATCTCACACTGCCCTCTGGTGGACGTTTTACATCCCTCTCTCGCTCACCCGAGGAGAAGTGTGTGAACACGGGAGCAGAGTTATGCAACGTCAGGAGAACGCGTCAACACACTCTGGAGTGTGAGGGCTGACAGGTAAATGATTAATGACAAGGACCGCGCGCCTTCAAAGAGTGAGAATGAGGGCGTGTGTGTGTAACAGACACAGACAAACACACACACCCACACACACATACACACACACACACACACACACACACACACACACACACACACACACACACACATACACACAGACACAGACAAACACACACACCCACACATACACACATACACACAGACATAGACACACACACACACACACAGACAGACACAGACCAACACACACACACACACACACACACACACACACAAAAACACTCTGAGATCCAGCGGCAGGTTTTTTAAGATCTTCATCATCATCTTCATCATTATCATTATCATTATTATTATCATCATCTCCAGCCTTTAAGGGCTTTGGCAACATCTCTCTCTGTGTAAACAGAGCATGATCACTGTACCAACAAACACAGCCATTACCTTGTCAGATGATCCATCATCATCATCATCATCATCATCATCATCACACCACAGCAGAACACGACTCCTACTCCCTCCTGAGCGATCCGTAAAGATCGATCATAAAACATCAAAACAAAGCTGTGACATCACAATGACGTCGATCACGTGACCGAGATGAACTCAAACAAGGCGGCCGATCCGATCCGATCGTAAAAAACAAAAAAACATACAATGAATATTATTGGAAGGCTCTGACTAAAGCTGTAATCCTCTTTAAATTCCTGGAAAATGATTTTTCCTTCTTGCGGGTCACCCCCCCCCCCCTCCTCAGCCTGGGTCGGTAGTGGTGGGGGTAGTGACGTAGGTCTTGTGGTGTGGTAGGAATGTCCTGGGCTGTGTGCCCCCCCCTTATGTGGGGGTGTTGGAGGGACGGGACTTGAGGGGTTTAGGGGTTTAGGCTCTCTGCACTTTGCTGTATGACAGATGAACTGAATTCAATGCGACTGATTGGTGATCGTGGTCCTCTGTGGTTCAGTTGGTAGAGCACGGCGCTAACAGCGCTTAGGGTGTGGGTTCGATTCCCGCTGGGACCGTATATACTGAAGAAGGTATGCACTCATTGCAATGTAAGATAAAAGTTGGATAAAAGTGTCAACTACTAAATGGCATATATATTATATTATTATATGACTGTAACGGTGTTCTACTGTCTCTCCTGGAGGTCCAGAGTTAGCTAGCTAGCCTGAGATAGCTGCTGTTAGCTAGCTAGCCTGAGATAGCTGCTGTTAGCTAGCTAGCCTTAGATAGCTGCTGTAGATAGCTCCACCCCAGACCCCTCCACCCCTCCCACCCCATCCCCAACCCAGCCCTGCCTCTGTTCTTCCCAGGCCTATTCCTGGACCAGCTTTTGTGTTGTGCTCCCCTCCACCCCTCCCACCCCACCCCAGGCCAATCTCCCCTCCACCCCTCCCACCCCACCCCAGGCCAATCTCCCCTCCACCCCTCCCACCCCACCCCAGGCCAATCTCCCCTCCACCCCTCCCACCCCACCCCAGGCCAATCTCCCCTCCACCCCTCCCACCCCACCCCACACCAAACCATCTTCCCTCCAACCACTCCCCTCCCACCCCACACCAGACCATCTCCCCTCCACCCCTCCACCCCTCCCACCCCACACCAGACCATCTCCCCTCCACCCCTCCACCCCTCCCACCCAGGCATGCCCTTCCCTGGCCTATTCCTGGAGAGCTTTTGTGTTGTGTTGTGCTCCCCTCCCTAGAGAGTGAAAAGAACCAGCAGGGCGATTACAGACCAGCGTTTCGGGGAGCAGCGCTACAATTAGCTTCCTGTGGTTAGCAGGCCTGTGATTAGCACCGAGGCTGAGGGCTGACGGCAAGGGTTGGGGCTGGTGGCGGTTAGAGGCTGGTGTGGGGGTGTCTAGAGGCTGGTGGGGGAGGGGGAGGTGTGGTTGCAGGGGAGGAGGAAGAGGGTTGTTCTAGTCTGGGCTGGCGGGGACCTGGGGGGAGGCTGGGGTGTGTGTTGAGAACATGAAGACCACATGTTTGCCGTAAACACACTGCTGCGTCTGCTGCAGGTGTCTGTTTCCCATCAGCCTCTAGGACACGCGCCGCCGTGTTACCCAACACCGGAGGGAACGGACGGACGCCGCATGGCGCATGCCGCACCTCCTTCCCATCCCTTTGAACTCTCGCTGCAGGACGTGTCTCTCTAGTAAGAGCAGGTCTGAGACCAGGGGGGAGGGCCTGTCTGGAGACCATGTGCATGAGGGGTAGTGGCGGTCTAGTAGTGGATAGTGAGTTGGACTCGTGATCAGAAGAAGGCCATGAGTTAAAAAAAAATCCGCCTCGAACCACCACTAATGTGCCCTTGAGTAAGGCACTTAAGCCCTAAGTTACTCCAGGGAGACTCTGTCTCTGAAACTCTAATTGTGAGTCGCTTTGGATAAAAAGCGTCTGCCAATGGCTCCTGGCCTGAGCTAGATTACTCTTCCTGCTACGACTGGTGAATTGATGATTCACTTGCTTAGTCAAATGTATCGATTGTAAGTCGCTTTGGAATAAGGTGTCTGCTAAATGCCAAAAATGTAATGTAAATGTAAATGTAAATGTCATGTCAGACATGTTGGTGGAGGCGTAGGGCCTATCTGGTTCTTCATGTCAGGGGCGGCTGTGTCTCAGGAGGTAGAGCCGCCGCCTAAAGATCGCAAGGTCGGCAGATCGGCGCATGTTGTGGTGTCCCTGGGCAAGACACTGAACCCCAAATTGCTCCCAATGAGCGGGCCGGCTGGCGCCTTGCATGGTAGCTTGGTGTGTGAATGTGTGTGTGAATGGGTGAATGAGAGGCCGTTGTAAAGCGCTTTGGAATAAGTCCATTTACCATTTACATGTTGGTGGAGGCGTAAGGCCTCTCTGGTTGTTCATGTCAGACATGTTGGTGGAGGCGTAAGGCCTCTCTGGTTGTTCATGTCAGACATGTTGGTGGAGGCGTAAGGCCTCTCTGGTTGTTCATGTCAGACATGTTGGTGGAGGCGTAAGGCCTCTCTGGTTGTTCATGTCAGACATGTTGGTGGAGGCGTAAGGCCGTTGTTATGAGTGTTGTGTTCTGCAAATGGCCCCGACGGTAATTACCCTGCTGTCAGAGTTACACTCCTGATGCCCCGTCTCAAAACATGCAATTTTCTCTACTCTCAACCCTCCCCTCCCTCTCCCACCGCTCCCTCCCTCCCAAACACCCCCCTCTCTCTCTCTCTCTCTCTCCCCCCCCATGTCTTCTCCGTCTGAAAAACGACTCCCTAGTTCTGGGTGTAAAGTAGGGCAGCTTGATGCTAATGTTTAGACTGAGCTCCTAACAGTGACGTCCCCCCGTCCCCCCCGTCCCCCAGCCCCCCCCCTCTCTTCCCTGTCATAATAATTGCAGAGCAAACACTCAGATATGTGGCCTGTTACTACCATTACACAGAGCTGAGCTACCAGGCTGAGTCAGGGCCAAACACAACACAGACATCAGCCAACATCTTCACCTCGTCCTCCCCTCTCCCCCCAGATCACCCGACATCAAATGACAATCTGGAATCTGGATCACAACAACAGCAGCATTCCTGAACAGAACAAGGGGGGGTGCACACACACACACACAACCTCTAGGGGTCGGTGTCACAGATGAGGCTTTGGCCGAATTTTTTTATTTTATTATGGCTGTGTTCGGAAATTCGCTCTGAGAGACGCCCTGAGAGCGCACACTGGGTTCAACGTCATAAAGGGACCGAAAAAGTCATTTTGTTTGGACAAGAGAGCATTCCATGAGTGCTGATCATATTTTCCGGAGCGAATCTAACGAACGCAGCTTATGTGTGAACAAATCTTAGTTGCTGGGCAGTTTTTTCGCTCTGCTACTAAAAAACCCTCTCGATATAAAATGCATGGGGGGTGGTTGGGGGGGTTGTACTGACAGATTTGGCGAGTTGTTCAATTCAAAGACTTTCTACCAAGATGGAGGTTGGATGGAGTTTGAGCTGAGAAAACAGAGGCGGTTGAGTTATCGAGCGGCTGTGTTTGTGTGTTCCAGAAGCTGAAGGGCTGCTGAGGGAAGAGGGGGAGTTAGGAGGAGGAGGAGGAGGAGGAGGAAGAGGAGGAAGAGAGGGAGGCGGAGGAAGAGGAGGAAGAGAGGGAGGAGGAGGAGGAGGAGGAGGAGGAGGACAGGATCTGGACAGGAAATGTCCTAGGATGTATTAGATTCTTCTTCTCCCCGGTGACCGGTTACGCAAGCGAGTCCAGCTGTCCCTCAAGACAGGGCCGTGCTGCTGAAACAACACGGGGGGGGAGGGGCTTCAGGCGAACCACAACATGGCCACAGAGGCAACAGAGAACGGATGGGGGTGGGGGGGCGGTCAGAGTGAAGTCCTGACAGAGACGGAGAGAGACACAGCAAAAAAACGTTGCTGTTAAATCACAGGAGCGTAATAACAGAACGTGGCTGAATCCTTCTTTGTTTTTCCTACAGATGATTTGTACTCTTCCCAAACCTCAAACATAATAACATTCAGCCAGAGAGGCTTTTAACCATAACCATAACATCGCCACGAAAAACAAGAAACAAGAGAGGGCGAGGTAGTGGCCTCGGCGTAACCATAACAACCCCCCCAAGGGCACAAAGCAGTGTAAATATACAGCAGTGGAGGAGGAGTGGAGGAAAGATCAACAGCTTCGACACCACATCTACAAATGACTGACTGAATGACTGACTGACTGTCTGACTGACTGACTGACTGACTGACTGACTGACTGACTGACTGTCTGACTCGGGGGGGTGAAGACTACAAGACGTTGTGATGTTTCTACAGAAAGACATCTCCACCTACTTGGACGCCCCACCCGACCCTGCGCTACCATGGTAATCAGTCCACCAACCAGACACTGGCGTAACAGGGTGTCAACCTAACCCTGCCAGAGAGACACACACACACACACACACACACACACACACACAGACACACACACACACACCCTGTCCAGAAAAACATCCCTCAACAACCCCTCCTCTGCGCTAGGTCTGGAAGCAGATTAGCCTCCACGCGTGTTAGCGTAAGGTCGCTAGCTTAGCTCCACCTCTGCCCTCTGTGTGGACATACCGCTGCCTCGGTCATAAAACCATCAAATCTCACTCTGTCAGATCAGAGTGTGTGTAGGGAGGGGGGGGGGGGGCGGGTGGAAGGGGAGGGGGGGTCTGGAGAGGACCCAGAAGCCTCTTTGAGTGACGCGGGCAGTCCCAGACATTCTAGGACATTCCTCAGACAGTAGGAGTGTTAGCCTTGGCACCCCTCCTCCACGCTCCAATCATAGGAATGTACACCCCTCCACCCTCCCCTCCCCGTCACCCTCCAACCTCCCCTTCCACCCTCCTCCCCCCGCCGATGATGCCAGCCTTCCAGTGCCCCTGGTGCCCCAGAGCACCTACCTCACCCCCCCCCCCCACCCCCCAGCCCCTACCCAGGGTACAGTAGAGGACCCACACTCCCAGGATCCCCTTCGAACTTCGACCTCAGGAGGTCATGGGACAGGGACTGAGGGGAATGTGTCTTCTCTCTTCTCGTCACGGCAACCCCAGTGTTCCATGTGGTTCTCGCCTGTACCTCCCCCCCCGCCGGTACTGTGAACGGAGACGCTAGCTCAGGGAGCAAACAAGGTGGCGGGGGTCGCGACCTCTGTGTCAGGGGTCGGACCACCAGGACTCTCTGGGTCACCAGGACCTCTCCATCTCCTCCTCTTCTCTCCTCCTCTCTTTCCCCCCTCTCTCTCCCCCTCTCTCTTCTCCTCTCTCTCCTCCTCTCTCTCCTCTCTCTCCTCTCTCTCCTCTCTCTCCTCTCTCTCCTTTTCCACTTCTTCCACGTTGTTGTGTTCGTCCACCTGGAGCCCAGCAGTGACATTGGGCCACCCCCCTCTCTCCCTCCCTCCCTCCCTCCCTCCCTCCCTCTCTCTCTCTCCCTCTCCCTCTCCATCTCCCTCTCCCTCTCTCTCACACACTGTCTGGCTCTTAGCCCCCCCGCCCCCCCCCCTTCAGGGTGCCCCCCCCCCCACCTGTAATTATGACACATCCGAGAAACAGACAGCCACGTTACGCTGATGTGTCTTCTGAAAGATTGGATCCGACATCCGTTAGCGAGCCGCGCATTCTGCCACGAGTCTCCCCGCTGCTGTTGTTGCCCCCCCCCCCAGGGAGAGGCAGGGGTGTCTGGGGCCTGATGCAGGTCTTCAGGGTTAAAGGTCAGGGTTGGGGCTTCTCCAGCGGGCCTCCAGAGTGTTCATCTCCTGGGTGGGGGGTCTGTCTGCCCCCCAGGACCACAGGACGCTCCATCATGCAGTTAACAGCCCTGTAGAGTCCCTCCATCCCTCCATCCCTCCTACCCCCATCCCTCCATCCTACCCCCATCCCTCCATCCTACCCCCATCCCTCCATCCCTCCAACCCTCCATCCCCCCATCCCTCCTGCCCCCATCCCTCCTACCTCCATCCCTCCATCCCTCCTACCCTCTTACCCCCATCCCTCCTGCACCTGCTGGACCGTTTACAGAACTACACGTGGGTAGTAGGGCCTCCTGCCTTCTCCCCCCCCCCTTTCTTCTGGAAGTTTCTCTCAGAGTTTGTACATTCATTCATCAGCCTCACAACAGGGCAGGAGAGGGAAGGAGAGACGTATCAAGGACAGGGAGAGGGGGCGAGTGTGTGTGTGTGTGTGTGTGTGTGTGTGTGTGCATGTGAGTGAGTGTGTGTGTATGTGTGTGTAGTTGGGGGGTAATTATCGAATCTAAATCAGATCAATCATGGTTGTGCCCGGAGACGTGTGGTTCAGTAGAGGATGAAACACACCAACTTTCGGTGTTGTGGCAAACACATCTTCTATGACTCATCTCAGCCGAGCCGAGCCACATTCTCAAACACAACCATCTAAACCAGTAACATCCACACATGGTCTCCTTGGCGACCATAACCATGGGGAAGGATGTCAGGCACACACAGGGTTCCCACACCTTCTGAAAAATCTAATTCAAGCACCTTTCAAGGACTTTCAAGACTCAATTCCCTCAAATTCAAGGACCTAACACAGCGTAGTTTGAGACAGAACTAGTTAACGAGCTAAGTAAAACATTTCTGAATATATATATTTGTTTTTTAGAGAGAGAGAGAGAGAGAGAGAGAGAGAGAGAGAGAGAGAGAGAGAGAGAGAGAGAGAGGGGGGAATTCAAGCACTTTCCATGTCTATTTTCAAAAACTTTTAAGACCTTGATTTCTTTTTCTCAAATTCACAAACTTTCAAGGATTTCAAGGACCCGTGGGAACCCTGCACACATACTACTACTACTAGCCTTCTATGGTGAAGGCTAAATGGTGAAACAGGTGAAGAAAGAAAGGTGAAATTATGATTTGAAAAGAGGCTAGAGGCT
>NC_137677.1:37507223-37512223 GCF_963989245.1 Nansenia antarctica | reverse complement strand
GGGGGTGTTTCAGTAGAGATACAGTAGGGGGGAGGGGGGTAAGGGGGGGGTATTCCCCCCACGTTGTGAGTTAGCAGTTTTCCCCCCAAGTGTGATGAAGTATTTTGCAAGACAACTGTTGAAACTTCTGTAGAATTATTAATTTTTTTAAGTTATATTTTATTGTGATAGAGACAGAGATTTGACAGGAAGGATGGGTGTGAGAGAGAGAGAGAGAGAGAGAGAGAGAGAGAGAGAGAGAGAGAGAGAGAGAGAGAGAGAGAGAGAGAGAGAGAGAGAGAAGGGATGACACGCAAGATATGTCCGCGGCCGGAATCGAACCGGGGACCCTGCGGTTACATGGTCAACATGTAACCGCTACGCCACCTAAGCGCCCCTTCTGTAGAATTATTACTCAGAACACACACCCACACACACACCCTCCAGCCCCAAGTCAGATTCTGCTCTACAGCGTTATTGAAATGCAAACACACACACACACACACACACATACACACACACACACACATACACACACACACACATACGCGTGAGCACACACACACACAAACCTACGCCCATGTAAGGCCATATTATGTGCGCAAAGACTACTTATCACCATACTGGGCCTTTAATGTGCCTGTCACAGTAACGTGTCTCTGTGTGACTTCTCTGGACCCAGTCAGGCGTAGGATTGTGGATCAGTGTGAAACAGTATTGGATAAGGTTTTTAGATTAGATCAGATTCAACTTGTTGTTTTCTTGAAAGTGCATCTAGAATTAGTTTTACTGACATGCTTGGGTAAAGAGTTCCATCCTGTAATGGCTCAGTAGATTTGAGAAGATTTGTCCTAGGTCTAGATGGTAAGAGATATCCTGAAATGGCCTGTCTGGTCAGCTAGTTGTTTTCATTTCTGATATACACTACGTGGTCAGAAAAGTACTGTGGTTTCTTGTCATTAATGACATCCCTGTGTGAGACAGGAGTGGGTACAGAGTGTGAGACAGGAGTGGGTATAGAGTGTGAGACAGGAGTGAGTATAGAGTGTGAGACAGGAGTGGGTACAGAGTGTGAGACAGGAGTGGGTACAGAGTGTGAGACAGGAGTGGGTATAGAGTGTGAGACAGGAGTGGGTATAGAGTGTGAGACAGGAGTGGGTACAGAGTGTGAGACAGGAGTGGGTATAGAGTGTGAGACAGGAGTGGATGTAGAGTGTGAGACAGGAGTGGGTATAGAGTGTGAGACAGGAGTGGATGTAGAGTGTGAGACAGGAGTGGGTATAGAGTGTGAGACAGGAGTGAGTATAGAGTGTGAGACAGGAGTGGGTACAGAGTGTGAGACAGGAGTGGGTACAGAGTGTGAGACAGGAGTGGGTACAGAGTGTGAGACAGGAGTGGGTACAGAGTGTGAGACAGGAGTGGGTATAGAGTGTGAGACAGGAGTGGGTATAGAGTGTGAGACAGGAGTGGGTACAGAGTGTGAGACAGGAGTGGGTACAGAGTGTGAGACAGGAGTGGGTATAGAGTGTGAGACAGGAGTGGGTACAGAGTGTGAGACAGGAGTGGGTATAGAGTGTGAGACAGGAGTGGGTATAGAGTGTGAGACAGGAGTGGGTACAGAGTGTGAGACAGGAGTGGGTATAGAGTGTGAGACAGGAGTGGGTACAGAGTGTGAGACAGGAGTGGGTACAGAGTGTGAGACAGGAGTGGGTATAGAGTGTGAGACAGGAGTGGGTACAGAGTGTGAGACAGGAGTGGGTACAGAGTGTGAGACAGGAGTGGGTACAGAGTGTGAGACAGGAGTGGGTATAGAGTGTGAGACAGGAGTGGGTATAGAGTGTGAGACAGGAGTGGATGCATGCACACTGTGAGGAAACAGCTTCTTCCTAAATGTTGATGCAGGTTTATTGTCTGAGGTGCTGCAGTGCCCTTGGACTGTGCTAGTCAGGCAGGGGGAGACAGACGGGGGTGGGGGAGGGGGTGAGCAGGGAGGCGGGGGTGGGTGTGTGGGGGGGGGGGGGGCAGGCAGGGGAAGTGGGGAGGAGCAGACTCAACATGCATGATCACATCAGCAGATCTGGCCCTGGGGACAGGGGGGGGGACAGGCTGTTCTCCTATCTGCTCCTGAGTTAGCCACAGCTATCACCTCCTCCTGAGTTAGCCACAGCTATCACCTCCTCCTGAGTTAGCCACAGCTATCACCTCCTCCTGAGTTAGCCACAGCTATCACCTCCTCCTGAGTTAGCCACAGCTATCACCTCCTCCTGAGTTAGCCACAGCTATCACCTCCTCCTGAGTTAGCCACAGCTATCACCTCCTCCTGAGCTAGCCACAGCTATCACCTCCTGAGCTATCTGCTACTGAGCTAGCCACAGCTATCTGCTCCAGTCAGAGCTAGCCATAGCCCCATCCAGCCCCCCAAAAATGCAAACATTTTTTTTTCATCATTTATTCTCCTCAGAAAGTCGTTAAGACTTACTCAACCTCTCAACCACATCAATATCAACAAGAGAGAGGGAGGGAGGGAGGGAGGGAGGGAGCCACCATGGAAACACTACAGCAGTGGAAACGCTACAGTCAGCATACGGGCGGTAAGTAAGGAGGTAAACCCAGTTGGACGGTTGCCATGTCAACATCTGAACGCCTGTAGTGGAAACGTCCAGGAGATCTGCAGCAGGACCGGACAGGGGAGGAACATGATTGGACCGCCGCCAAGCAGACATGTTTGCCAGACGACTCGCTAACTGAATTTCCATGTGTGGTTACGGAGGAGGAGGAAGAGGAGGAGGAGGAGGAAGTGGAGGAGGAAGAGGAGGAGGAGGAAGAGGAGGAGGAGGAGGAAGAAGGGGAGGATGAGGAGGAGGAGGAGGAGGAAGAGGTTTTGGAAGTGTCCGTCGGGTATCTGAGGAGATGGGCGCGTGCGTGTGTTGGAGGTCAGAGGTCAGGTGTGTTGGTGGTCACAGGTCAAGTGTGTTGGAAGGTCGTTCGGAGCAACAGTGGAACTGCAGGGAGACTGCTTACAACAACCGGACGTCTGTTTCTGGTACAGGTTCTGCTGTACTGTAGTTGGGTTGAGTATCATCCCTCCCCCCTCACACACTCACACACACACACACACACACACACACACACACGCGCCAAGGTGGCCGGGAGGCGGTCGATGGGTGGAGTAGCGCCCCAGAGGCAGCCTGCTGACGGGGGATGAACGGAGGCTGACGGAGGAGGCTGCTACCAAACAGCACAGCTCTTGTTTTCCCAGGGACAATTATGTGCTTAAGTTCAGTGATTCAGAGCGTCAAGAGCGAAAACAGCTCTGAGGTGCAGCGGCAGGTCGCTGCCCCGGCACGAACACAAGACTGACTAGACTACACAGGAACACTGGAGAAACACACATGACAACAAGACTCTGACTACTCAGACACTGGAGACTGAAGACCTCCATCTCTTCAGGCTACACCTTAACTGCTCCTCCTGAGACATCTACTACCCCCAGCACTGCGTCTCCTAAGACACCTGCTTTTTCCCTTTACTATACTATGCCTCCTAAGACTTCTGCCCCCCTTGCTCCAGTGTCTATTAATTAAAAAGTATAAATATATCTTTCTTTCTTTCTTCTTCTATCACGACGACTGCCAATGGCCCCTGGCCTGAGCTAGATCACTCTTCATGCTACGACTGGTGAATTGATGATTCACTTGCTTAGTCAAAGGTATCGATTGTAAGTCGCTTTGGAATAAGGCGTCTGCTAAATGCCAAAAATGTAAATGTAAAATGTACTCAGGAACACTGGAGAAACACACACCAGCAAGAAGAAGAAGAAAACAAGATAGAAGTTGGATTCAGTAACATGTAATTAGCGCTGGCTTATTGACCTAATTCACTCAACAAACAAAAAAAATCTCAAAAACCACCACACCACAGCACTTTAAGCCTTCCAAGTGTTTCCCAATGTCAGAAGACTCTTCTGGAACAAACCCATAGCCTATCTACGACACCTCAAAGACCCGACAGGATTGGACGCGAGGAAAATGGCACACAAACGTCCCTCCTGGCCTATCAGAGGGCTTAGAAGGTCGAACCCCTGACCCCTGACCCCTGTGCTGCTTCTCCTGACCTGGCAGATCCACACAGGACCACCAGGACTGAAGGTCAAAGGTGAACGAGTCGCCTCAGAGGTCACCTCAGGTCAAACTGTCTATTTTTGTGTAATTCTCTGAACTCTCTGAGTCCTCCTCTGTGCTCCTCCCCCTCCACCTTGGCCGCCGCCCACTTCCTGTCTGGTCAGCCTGTCACATGACGTCCTACACACCTCCACCACACTGCCCCCCGTCCTCCGTGATCAGCACTTTCCAACACACACACACACACACACACACACTTACACACACACGCACACACACACAGACACACACACACACACACACACACACACACACACACACACACACATATGCAGAAAGAGAAATATTGCGCAGTTGTTAAACAGCCCTCTAACCCTGGCTGACTCCCTCCACCCTCCCTCCCTCCCCTCCCCCACCCTCCCTCCCCTCCTCCACCCTCCCTCCCTCCCTCCCCTCCTCCACCTTCCGCTCCTCCACCCTCCCTCCCTCCCCTCCTCCACCCTCCCTCCCTCCCCTCCTCCACCCTCCCTCCCTCCACTCCTCCACACTCCCTCCCTCCACTCCTCCACACTCCCTCCCTCCCTCCACTCCTCCACCCTCCCTCCCTCCCTCCCCTCCTCCACCCTCCCTCCCTCCCCTCCTCCACCCTCCCTCCCTCCACTCCTCCACCCTTCCTCCCTCCACCCGTTCCACATGAAGCCCATCAGTGTGTTCATCAAAGCTGCGATCGCTAAGGGAGACGAGGCCAAACCGCAGGACGGGTGGGGGGGGTGGATAAAACAACCACATTTCCCATGTTTCCTTTGAAGTAACACAGACTTAGTGGAGCTTTCAGAGGAGGGAAAAATAAACTAAATGTTTATGAACTGTCGGTTCGACCAGAACTCTGCCCGGTCACGC
>NC_137677.1:37497223-37499723 GCF_963989245.1 Nansenia antarctica | reverse complement strand
ACACACACACACACACACACACACACACACAGCCAAACAGGATGTTGCGCCAGGTGGCGTCACCCTGTATGCGGTACAGAGGCTCATCACATTGTGCTGTGGTGGCGTACAACAGGAAGTGCCTGGGACCACTTCCTGTCCACTGGCGGCTGCTGCCAGGAGAAGCTTCTGGCTGCTGGAATACTGAGGCCAGGAGAACTACCAGAGTAGTCTCCTAGTCTCCTAGTCTCTTAGTCTCTTAGTCTCATAGGGCTGGTTTCAGAGACAAGGCTTAAGCCTAGTCCTGGACTAAATCACACTTTCAATGTAAAATCTCCATTGAAGATGTTTTTTAGTCTAGGATTAGGCTTAAGCCTTGTCTGTGAAACCGGCCCTTAGTCTCTTAGTCTCTTAGTCTCTTAGTCTCTTAGTCTCTTAGTCTCCTAGTCTCCTAGTCTCTACCAGGCTAGTCTCCTAGTCTCCTAGTCTCTACCAGGCTAGTCTCCTAGTCTCCTAGTCTCTACCAGGCTAGTCTCCTAGTCTCCTAGTCTCCTAGTCTCTACCAGGCTAGTCTCCTAGTCTCCTAGTCTCTACCAGGCTAGTCTCCTAGTCTCTACCAGGCTAGTCTCCTAGTCTCTACCAGGCTAGTCTCCTAGTCTCCTAGTCTCTACCAGGCTAGTCTCCTAGTCTCCTAGTCTCCTAGTCTCTACCAGGCTAGTCTCCTAGTCTCCTAGTCTCTACCAGGCTAGTCTCCTAGTCTCCTAGTCTCCTAGTCTCTACCAGGCTAGTCTCCTAGTCTCCTAGTCTCTACCAGGCTAGTCTCCTAGTCTCCTAGTCTCTACCAGAGTAGTCTCCTAGTCTCCTAGTCTCCTAGTCTCCTAGTCTCTACCAGGCTAGTCTCCTAGTCTCCTAGTCTCCTAGTCTCTACCAGGCTAGTCTCCTAGTCTCTACCAGGCTAGTCTCCTAGTCTCCTAGTCTCCTAGTCTCTACCAGGCTAGTCTCCTAGTCTCCTAGTCTCCTAGTCTCCTAGTCTCCTAGTCTCTACCAGGCTAGTCTCCTAGTCTCCTAGTCTCCTAGTCTCTACCAGGCTAGTCTCCTAGTCTCCTAGTCTCCTAGTCTCCTAGTCTCCTAGTCTCCTAGCCTCCTAGTCTCCTAGTCTCCTAGTCTCCTAGTCTCTACCAGGCTAGTCTCCTAGTCTCCTAGCCTCCTAGTCTCCTAGTCTCCTAGTCTCTACCAGGCTAGTCTCCTAGTCTCTACCAGGCTAGTCTCCTAGTCTCCTAGTCTCCTAGTCTCTACCAGGCTAGTCTCCTAGTCTCCTAGTCTCTACCAGGCTAGTCTCCTAGTCTCCTAGTCTCTACCAGGCTAGTCTCCTAGTCTCCTAGTCTCTACCAGGCTAGTCTCCTAGTCTCCTAGTCTCCTAGTCTCCTAGTCTCTACCAGGCTAGTCTCCTAGTCTCCTAGCCTCCTAGTCTCCTAGTCTCCTAGTCTCTACCAGGCTAGTCTCCTAGTCTCTACCAGGCTAGTCTCCTAGTCTCCTAGTCTCTACCAGGCTAGTCTCCTAGTCTCTACCAGGCTAGTCTCCTAGTCTCCTAGTCTCTACCAGGCTAGTCTCCTAGTCTCCTAGTCTCCTAGTCTCTACCAGGCTAGTCTCCTAGTCTCCTATATAGTGGCACTTTTCCACTACGTTGCAGACCTGGTGCTGACCTGGTGCTGACCCAGGTCAGCCCGCTTCGGTCCCCTTTTCCATTCGTCGGTCCAGGTCGCTTCAGTCCCAGGTCCCAGGTCCCACATCCGAGCAGGGTCTTTTTAATTTCATATCCGGGTGTCTTTGCCAGGCTGCGTGTGACGTGTGACGCTGCACACCGTTGATTGGTCAATGGACAATCGTCATCCCATGTCCCCTCCCATATTATTTCTTCACAACCGCCATCTTGAAAATACCACATTCACTAGGAATAGCTTATTAATAAAGCTTATTAATAAAGATTCGGAAAATTATGCTGACCATCGTATTATCTTAGTTTAATGTCATTTCAATGAATCATATAACTTTTATTTACAACAAGCACAACACAAAAATCGCTATTATGCACCGTGTTTGTCCGTGAATAACACCGGCTGTGGAGGTGGTAAAAAAACACAATACTCCTTTGCTAACTTCACCATCTGTCTACGGTCATTTTGAGCCCTTAACCCCCGCGCTGACACCCCGAGAAGTTATGCTTTTAACCGTAAACTCGATGAACCGGGAGTTCGCCCGCAGCCGTCCAGCCATTTTCACCATTCACTCATGAGTCAAATGCCGGTTTTAACAGGGAATTCGCTCCGCGCTGTGTCCACGGTGATAGGAGTGGAGGATCGACTCCATTCAAAAACTTTTGAATTCCCTGGCTTCTCCTCTTTCCGGACACGTTTGAATTGTTATCCTAACCCCCGGTAAACCGAAGTTATTAACCCGCAAACGGCACCGTGTTTGTCTGTGAATAACACCGGCTGTGTCATGAGTCAAATTCCGGTAGATT
>NC_137677.1:37484723-37492223 GCF_963989245.1 Nansenia antarctica | reverse complement strand
GGTAAGGAGCAGAGAGGACTTACCCTAGGCTAGGACGCTAGGCTAGGACGCTAGGCTAGGACACTAGGCTAGGACGCTAGGCTAGGCTAACAGCTGCACAGAGAGACATGGCTCTGGCTTTAGCTAGCTGGTGCTCTCCTTTCTGCCAAGCCTCTATGGAGGAGGTAGGGAGAGTGTGTGTGTGTGTGTAGAGGAGACGACCAGACTAAATGGTAAGTGGACTGCACTTATATAGCGCCTTTATCCAAATCGCTTTACAACGGCCTCTCATTCACCCATTCACACACACACATTCACACACCAATGGCGGCAAGCTACCATGCAAGGCGCCGGCCCGCTCACTGGGAGCAATTTCAGGGTTCAGTGTCTTGCCCAAGGACACTTCGACATGTGGCCAGCCGAGGCTCGAACCGCCGATCTGCCAACCTTGTGATCATTAGATGGCGGCTCTACCTCCTGCGCCACAGCCACCCCAGCCCTGGGTCAACATGCTAATGTAATAATATCACTCAGAACGTTAGCTGTCCTTCTCCATTTCATCTGCGCAGCAAAAGTGAGACTAATATTCATTTCCTTCCAATACTCGTATTCCTTCCAATATTCACATTCTTTCCAGTATTCATATCCTGCCAATATTCATGTTCTTTCCACATTTCCATCCAGGTCTTAAGACTTTAAGTACTCCACTGCCATTGGGTGGAAAGGTCTCCATTAGTTCAGATAAGAGACTAAATATCTCTCTATCTATATCTTAGCCCCTCGCCTGAAGCAGCCTAGGCCCCTCCCCTGAGACAGCCTAGGCCCCTCCCCTGAGACAGCCTAGGCCCCTCCCCTCAAGCAGCTAGTCCCCTCCCCCTGAGGCAGGCTAGGCCCCTCCCCCTGAGGCAGCCTAGGCCCCTCCCCTCAAGCAGCCTAGGCCCCTCCCCCTGAGGCAGGCTAGGCCCCTCCCCTCAAGCAGCCTAGGCCCCTCCCCCTGAGGCAGGCTAGGCCCCTCCCCTGAGACAGGCTAAGCCCCTCCCCCTGGCCTGTCCCCCAGCTTCCTCTCCACTTCCTGCAGTCCCCATCCACACAGACACTGTCCAGGCCTTCTATCTACAGCAGTGTGTGTGTGTGTGTGTGTGTGTGTGTGTGTGTGTGTGTGTGCGTGTGTGTGCGTGTGTGTGAGAGTTTACGTAATGCATGTTCCCCTCTCTCTCTCTGTGTGTGTGCGTGTGTGTGTGTGTGTGTGTAATGCAAGTTCCTCTCTGTGTGTGTGTGCGTGCGTGTGTGTGCATGTGCACGTGTGTGTGTGTCATAGTTGTGCTGCTACGCATTCTCATCATGTCCACCAGCCTGAGTGAGCCTGTGTGTGTGTGTGTGTGTGTGTGTGTGTGACCTAAAAACGTCGACTGAGTGATACTGATGAATCACATGAGTCAGACCGGCGAGAATTAACAGATAAAACACACACACACACACCACACACACACACAAACTCAACATTCTCCTCATGATGTCTTGGCAATTCATCTGCGTTTGATGCTGGATGCGGCTCAAAATACCGTGAAATGTTGATCCAACTGACTTATCAAATCAAACAAATCGAGTTAGCCTGTTGTCTGTCTAGTCTAGCGGCCCTGAGCCTGTCAGAATGTTAGCCTAGCCTAGCATCCCTGAGCCTGTCAGAATGTTAGCCTGTCAGAATGTTAGCCTAGCCTAGTGTAGGTGCCAGGTATGGGTTGTATTGTTGTCTGTTGTTGTTTGCTGTTTGCTGTTGGATTGTTGGTCACATGTAGGGATTCGAATCACGTGGTGTTGGTGGTACGTTAGTATTACGTCAGTAGTAGTAGTGAAATCAGCTGTTCACCTGTTGGATTTGTGTGAATGGATGGAGAGGGGGTGAGTGGGGAAGTCCTACTTTTGCTGACCGCTTTTGACACCGCTGTAATAAGTCACTGTTTAATTCTCTTGGGACGCTGTTTTTAATGTTTTGTGATACCGTTTCACCGTTTGTTTTTATCTGCAATAAATATACAAAACGTACTTTTAATTTTAATTTTAATTTTAAGTTTAGTTTACTTTTGGAACAGTGATTCATTGACAGCCAGCGCGTCGGGCAGGTATAGTTAGCCTTTCAGCGACAAAGTTTCTTTTTGATAGTCGCCTTACACCTAGCATCCCTGAGCCTGTCAGAATGTTAGCCTAGCCTAGCATCCCTGAGCCTGTCATAATGTTAGCCTGTCAGAATGTTAGCCTGTCAGAATGTTAGCCTGTCAGAATGTTAGCCTGTCAGAATGTTAGCCTGTCAGAATGTTAGCCTGTCAGAATGTTAGCATGTCAGAATGTTAGCCTGTCAGAATGTTAGCCTGTCATAATGTTAGCCTGTCATAATGTTAGCCTGTCAGAATGTTAGCCTGTCAGAATGTTAGCCAGTCAGAATATTAGCATGTCAGAATGTTAGCCTGTCAGAATATTAGCCTGTCAGAATGTTAGCCTGTCAGAATATTAGCCTGTCAGAATATTAGCCTGTCAGAATATTAGCATGTCAGAATGTTAGCCTGTCAGAATATTAGCCTGTCAGAATATTAGCCTGTCAGAATATTAGCATGTCAGAATATTAGCCTGTCAGAATGTTAGCCTGTCAGAATATTAGCCTGTCAGAATGTTAGCCTGTCAGAATGTTAGCATGTCAGAATGTTAGCCTGTCAGAATGTTAGCATGTCAGAATGTTAGCCTGTCAGAATGTTAGCCTGTCAGAATGTTAGCATGTCAGAATGTTAGCATGTCAGAATGTTAGCCTGTCAGAATGTTAGCCTGTCAGAATATTAGCCTGTCAGAATATTAGCCTGTCAGAATATTAGCATGTCAGAATGTTAGCCTGTCAGAATATAAGCCTGTCAGAATATTAGCCTGTCAGAATATTAGCCTGTCAGAATATTAGCATGTCAGAATGTTAGCCTGTCAGAATGTTAGCCTGTCAGAATATTAGCCTGTCAGAATATTAGCCTGTCAGAATATTAGCCTGTCAGAATATTAGCCTGTCAGAATGTTAGCCTGTCAGAATGTTAGCATGTCAGAATGTTAGCCTGTCAGAATGTTAGCATGTCAGAATGTTAGCCTGTCAGAATGTTAGCCTGTCAGAATGTTAGCATGTCAGAATGTTAGCATGTCAGAATGTTAGCCTGTCAGAATGTTAGCCTGTCAGAATGTTAGCCTGTCAGAATGTTAGCCTGTCAGAATGTTAGCATGTCAGAATGTTAGCCTGTCAGAATGTTAGCATGTCAGAATGTTAGCCTATCAGCCTAGCCTAGCCTCCCTGAGCTTGATTTAGTTCACTCTCAAGTTTCCATATATGTGTGTTTTCAAACTGTCAAACAGAGCCAGGCCAGTTGTGGACGTGTCATGCGATCGGAGCGGTGTGTGCGTGCGTGTGTGTGTGTGTGTGTGTGTGTGTGTGTGTGTGTGTGTGTGCGCGTGTGTGTGTGTGTGTGCGTGTGTGTGTGTGTGTGTGTGTGTGTGTGTGTAGCAGGGCAGGTTTCAGGGAGGGGAACCCCATGTATCATATCTGTGACAGACACTTACTTCTCGCCCGGGGCAGGGAGCTCTCTTATGTACATTGCCAGGTGTGCGTGTGCATGTGTGTGTGTGTGTGCATGCGTGTGTGTACACAGCACCAGGTGTGTCTGGCACACATGGGCATGTCTGTGTGTGTATATGTGTGTTTGTGTATGTGTACATAAGTGTGTGTGTGTGTGTGTGTATTATGTTACAGTAGAGCACAATGGGACAGTGATAGTGACATATGAGCTGCTTCACTATGAACTGGCCTCCTCAGGTGACAACACTCTGCACTCTGGGAGACACGCACACGCATGACAGGAGTCTCACACGTGTGTGTGTGTGGGGGGGGGTGGGGGGGGGACGTCGGTTCTGAAGGTCGTGGCAGTGAGAGACGGAACAGCGCCTGATAACCAGAACTATAAAATACCACTTCTCTGAGGGACACAGGAAGTCCCGCCTCCTCTGAGGCCTGGGAGGAAGTCCCTCCTCCACTGAGAGACAACAGGAAGTCCCGCCTCCTCTGAGGACCACAGCAGGAAGTCCCTCCTTCTCTGAGGACAACAGGAATTCCCTCCTTCCACAGAAAGTCCCATCTCCTCTGAGGACAACAGGAAGTCCCTCCTCCACTGAGTACCACAGCAGGAAGTCCCTCCTCCACTGAGGGCCACAACAGGAAGTCCCTCCTCCACTGAGGACCACAGCAGGAAGTCCCTCCTCCACTGAGGACCACAGCAGGAAGTCCCTCCTCCACTGAGGGCCACAACAGGAAGTCCCTCCTCCACTGAGGGCCACAACAGGAAGTCCCGCCTTGGGGGTGCAAACTGGTGTCGGCCCAAAGAAGTGACGACATTTATTTTTGCCTGAAAATGATGGAGGAAGGAGAGGAAATCTACACCATTCACATGGATGACCTATTTAGCTAAACGGGCCTTCTAGCTTCTACAACAAACGATCAATTCCATGAAGCCGGTGCTGATTCAATGCAGCAGAAAGCCAAGGAGGACCCTATAGCCATCAATACCCATAACCCCTCCCCCCATAACCCCCCTCCCCCATCCTCACCCCCCCTCCCCAGGGCCCGGCTCTGCCCCGGCAACAGCGGTAGTCAGGTCACATTACCTCACACACTCCAGCACAGCCACGGTCAACAACACACCCATCGCAAATGCAAATATACCACACACACACACACACACACACACACACAAAGCATTTTTTGAGATCACGATATCTTGTTTGAATAGAGAGGTGACGCAATGCGAAGTGAATTGTTTGGTGAAGTGGCCTGTTTGGAAATGCAGGTGAACTTCATTGGAACTTGTCAGCTGTTAAAGACTCGTTGACCTGTTACACACACACACACACACACACACACACACACACACACACACACACACACACACACACACACACACAGCTGCAGGAGAGCTGTCACTGAGGATCACACAGAGCTGCCATGCAGCCCACCCTGCTCTAACAGCCAACCACTGACCTGGAACACACACACACACACACACACTTACACACACACTCACACACACTCACACACACTCACACACTCACACACTCACACACACACACACACACACACACACACACACACACACACAAACACACACCCTTACTTTAACCTATAGGCTATTGTAAAGTTCATCCGCAGCCTTCCATCTTTGCCTGGCAACCCAGTCTTGCGTGGCTCCGCCCACTATCGTTATTCTCTGCTGACTCAAGTCCTTATGGAGCATATACGTATAGTATAGTACAGTATAGTATAGTAAAGATTAGTATAGTATTAGTATTGTTTAGTATAGTATTAGTATAGTATAGTATAGTTTAGTATAGTATAGTTTAGTATAGTTACGTTTAGTATAGTATAATATAGTATAGAATAATATTTGGATAGTACAGTATAGTATTTGTATAATACTGTATAGATATAGTATTAGTATAGTATAGATATAGTATTAGTATATACTACTGCTGCTGCTGCCTCGCCTGAACTGGGCCACAGTCCTTCACTCAGTGAAGCACGTTAAGAGTACTGCATGGTGCATGGTGCATGGTGCTGCATGGTGCATGGTGCATGTAGTAGAGCAGTAGGCTACACCCCCCCCTCTACTGTTTCATGTCCCATTCCAGGGTTTTCAACACAGCAGTGTTGAATAATGCAGTGAGCTACGACAGTGAAGGCGGTAATGTTCAAGCTGTGTTCCACACAGTGATGATGATGATGATGATGATGTTTCAGTCAGGAATTAAAGAGACGAGACACGACTCGCCCCTTCCATCCCTCCACCATCCCGCCATCCCTCCACCATCCATCCCTCCATCCCTCCACCATCCCTCCACCATCCATCCCTCCATCCATCCATCCCTCCACCATCCCTCCACCATCCCTCCATCCATCCATCCACCATCCATCCCTCCACCATCCATCCACCATCCATCCCTCCATCCCTCCACCATCCATCCCTCCACCATCCATCCCTCCATCCCTCCACCATCCCTCCATCCATCCATCCCTCCACCATCCCTCCACCATCCCTCCATCCATCCATCCACCATCCATCCCTCCACCATCCATCCACCATCCACCCCTCCATCCCTCCACCATCCATCCCTCCATCCATCCATCCACCATCCATCCCTCCATCCCTCCACCATCCATCCCTCCATCCATCCATCCCTCCACCATCCCTCCACCATCCCTCCATCCATCCCTCCACCATCCATCCCTCCACCATCCATCCACCATCCATCCCTCCATCCCTCCACCATCCCTCCACCATCCATCCACTGTGAAAATATGCTAGCCAGCACAGTACGGTTTGGACAGGCCCCCAACAACCCCCCCCACCCCCCCCACACACACACACACACACACCAACGTATTTACATGACTTAACACCAGGCCTGCCTCTGGTCGTGTGACGTTGCCAAGTCAAGCACAGTGATCTCAGGCAGGAAATATGAGAACATAGGACCCTGCAACACAGCTGGTACACTTTCCACTTTTAACATCACTGTTGACACTAACTCACCCCCCACCCCCCTACGAGCCAAGAACGAGTCAAATAACATGTTTTTGTCTTGTCTATTTCTGTCTATACTACTTAATGGTAGCTGTGGAACACACAGCTGACAAGACAAGACTGAGGAGCAACACTGAGTAGGAATGTGCTACAGCACCACACGCCTCACGTGTGAATGGGTTAGGGTTGGGAAGGGCTTACTGATGCTAGACAGACAGACAGACAGACAGACAGCTAGACTGACAGACAGACAGACAGACAGCTAGACTGACAGACAGACAGACAGACAGACAGCTAGACTGACTGACAGACAGACAGACAGACAGACAGACAGCCAGACTGACAGACAGCTAGACTGACAGACAGCTAGACAGACAGACAACTAGACAGACAGACACCTTATTGATCCCAGGGGGGAAATTGAGGCATTACAGCAGCTCAGACCACAAACAACAACAACAAAATAAAATGACAACAGAATAAGAGACTAAAATAAGAAAGGAACGGCTTATTGATGCTAGGTAGCGTTAGCCTAGCCAGCGGTGGCGGTAGCTGCTAAGCGATGAAAGGTCAAAGGCGACATCCAGCAGGTTGATCAGTGTGTGGTGGTGTGTGCAGGCCAGTGGGGGAGTGTGTGTGTGTGTGTGTGTGTGTATGTGTGTGTGTGTGTGTGTGTGTGTGTGTGTGTGTGTGTGTGTGTGTGTGTGTGTGTGTGTGTGTGTGCGCAGAGGTGAGTCTTCGTACGAGTGCTTGCATGTCGAGCGGCTTACGCTGTGACCTCAGCCGGCACAAAGGAGGCAGTGTGTCCCAGCGGTGCGCTGTGTGTGTGTGTGTGTGTGTGTGTGAGTGTGTGGGGGTTATTCCTGGCGCGTCTGAGCCGCTGGGAGTGCACGGGGTCGTCACCCAGGGAGGGGGGACGGGGGGAGGG
>NC_137677.1:37472223-37479723 GCF_963989245.1 Nansenia antarctica | reverse complement strand
TGGCCTGGGGTGGCACCATGGCCTGGGGTGATCCAGTGGTCTAGCACCAGTACCATGGCCTGGGGTGGTCCAGTGGTCTAGCACCATGGCCTGGGGTGGTCCAGTGGTCCAGTACCATGGCCTGGGGTGGTTATTGTCCGTTAGCCAATGGGAAGTGACTGATGTCACACGGTAGAGTCACATAGCCACAGCGCTCAGAGAGAAGGTAAGCGTTAGCGTGTCAGGAGAGACAGCGCCGGGCGCTCCCTGTCGCTAGGCCCGGGGGAGACGAGGCGGGGTGGGGTGGGGTGGGGTGGGGTTGGGGAAAGCGTTGCCACAGGCGCTCCCCTTCCCTGACGTGTCAAAACAGGAGCCAGGCATGAGGGCGGGGCGGCTGGGTTAATGACCATCAGATCCCTGCTCTGATGACAGAGCGTGCGGCACCTCCACCCAGGGCCGGGCGGTGGGCAGGCCTGAGCCTACACGTTTAAGCTGCGTACTTAACTTACTGTGCTCTCAGGTTAGGAGTCGTCTGAGCTGGTAGGATAGAAGTCTCAGGAACCCCAGACTCCTGGGTTCTACCCTCTCACCTGTATCTGATCCTCTGATCTACAACAGAGGGTTCTCTAGTGGAGCTGGAGGTTCTCTAGTGGAACTAAGGGTTCTCTAGTGGAACTGAGGGTTCTCTAGTGGAACTGAGGGTTCTCTAGTGGAACTGAGGGTTCTATAGTGGAACTAAGGGTTCTCTAGTGGAACTGAGGGTTCTCTAGTGGAGCTGAGGGTTCTCTAGTGGAACTGAGGGTTCTCTAGTGGAACTAAGGGTTCTCTAGTGGAACTGAGGGTTCTATAGTGGAACTAAGGGTTCTCTAGTGGAACTGAGGGTTCTATAGTGGAACTAAGGGTTCTCTAGTGGAACTGAGGGTTCTCTAGTGGAACTGAGGGTTCTCTAGTGGAACTGAGGGTTCTATAGTGGAACTGAGGGTTCTCTAGTGGAGCTGAGGGTTCTCTAGTGGAGCTGAGGGTTCTCTAGTGGAACTGAGGGTTCTATAGTGGAACTGAGGGTTCTCTAGTGGAACTGAGGGTTCTCTAGTGGAGCTGAGGGTTCTCTAGTGGAACTGAGGGTTCTCTAGTGGAACTAAGGGTTCTCTAGTGGAACTGAGGGTTCTCTAGTGGAACTGAGGGTTCTCTAGTGGAGCTGAGGGTTCTCTAGTGGAGCTGAGGGTTCTCTAGTGGAACTGAGGGTTCTCTAGTGGAACTGAGGGTTCTATAGTGGAACTGAGGGTTCTCTAGTGGAACTGAGGGTTCTCTAGTGGAACTGAGGGTTCACTAGTGGAACTGAGGGTTCTCTAGTGGTCTGTTTGGAAGGCAGCCAGTGGGTCTGACCTGTCCAGGAGGAGGCAGTGTTGATACATGGGGGTCTACTCTAACCTCATATGGAGGAGGTCCAACAGGAGGAGGTCCTGGGGTGGAGGGGGGGTCTTGTAGGCCAGGAGCTGTAACAAGGAGCCCAGCTGTTGCCATGGTTACCATGACCCCCCCCCCCCCCCAGGGCTGGGACGCAACACGGTCCTCGTTAACGGAATTAACTCCCTCGCTCAGCCCCG
This sequence comes from Nansenia antarctica, assembly GCF_963989245.1. Taxonomy (NCBI): domain Eukaryota; kingdom Metazoa; phylum Chordata; class Actinopteri; order Argentiniformes; family Microstomatidae; genus Nansenia; species Nansenia antarctica. The sequence goes on along the minus strand of NC_137677.1, from coordinate 37,478,140 downwards.
CGACTCAAAAGAAAGAAAGTTTCTTTAGATATTTTTCTTCAGCTTTCCTCGCCTGGAATTCGGACCTGGCGGGTTCGGGGCTAAAGCCATGTTTGCTTTGTGGATATTTAGCCTCGTAAAATAAACACCTTGATCTGCCATGGTTGGTGTGAAACCCCCAGTAGGTGAGACAGCTACCAGAAACCCCCAGTAGGCGAGACAGCTACCAGAAACCCCCAGTAGGTGAGACAGCTACCAGTAAGCCCAGTAGGTGAGACAGCTACCAGTAAGCCCAGTAGGTGAGACAGCTAAAAGCCCAGTAGGTGAGACAGCTACCAGAGAGACCCGGTCCTGATCTCCAGGCCTACATTCCTCCCCCAGGCCCGCCACATGAGGAAGTGTTCAGAGACTTGGCGCTCGGGGGGAGAGAAAACCGCTGGAAAGAAAAAAAGAAAAAAAGAAATAAGAAGAGGAGTGAGCTTAAATTTTCCGAGCATGAATTTCAAACATTACATCAATGGCGTGATCAAAAGTGTCGCTGTGTGCTGTTGCAAATGTTTCTGGCGTGAGGTAGGCTGTTAGTAAATGGTAAATGGACTGACTTATATAGACTGACTTATATAGACTGACTTACGGTATATAGACTGACTTATATAGCGCCTTATTCCAAAGCGCTTTACAATGGCCTCTCATTCACTCTCATTCACACACACATTCACACACCAATGGCGGCCAAGCTACCATGCAAGGTGCCGGCCGGCCCGCTCGTTGGGAGCAATTTGGGGTTCAGTGTCTTGCCCAAGGACACCTCAACACGTGGCCAGCCGGGGCTCGAACCGCCGATCTGCCGACCTTGCGATCATTAGACAAACGGCTCTACCTCCTGAGACAACAGCCTCTACCTCCTGCGCCACAGCCTCTACCTCCTGAGACACAGCCTCTACCTCCTGAGACACAGCCTCTACCTCCTGAGACAACAGCCTCTACCTCCTGAGACACAGCCTCTACCTCCTGAGACACAGCCTCTACCTCCTGAGACACAGCCTCTACCTCCTGAGACACAGCCTCTACCTCCACCAGCCTCTACTTCCTGAGACACAGCCTCTACCGCCTCTACCTCCTGAGACACAGCCTCTACCTCCTGACAACAGCCTCTACCTCCTGAGACACAGCCTCTACCTCCTGAGACAACAGCCTCTACCTCCTGAGACACTGCCTCTACCTCCTGAGACAACAGCCTCTACCTCCTGAGACACAGCCTCTACCTCCTGAGACACAGCCTCTACCTCCTGAGACACAGCCTCTACCTCCTGAGACACAGCCTCTACCTCCTGAGACACAGCCGCCCCTAGTTAGTCTACACAGCCTCGGGGTCTCGTCAGTGTGAGGGTGTGGGGGGGGGGGGGTCTCTGGGGTGAAGGGGGAGTCGAGGGAACGCTGTTTAGAGTGTCCGATCTTAGCGTGGTGATTAACACTAGAACAGCCCTGCCTTTTTACCTACTATAAGAGCCGCCTCGGAGGTCAAATGACCATAGTCTTTGCAATGCTCAAGCTGCTATTTACACACAACGACCACTAGTTGGCCGCTTGTAAATTAGCCTGCTTCCTACACAGAAAAACGGCAAAATAGCTTTATATTAGCTTATCCTGAAAATGTAAGGATACTGGGTGGTAGAACACACATATCTAGGCAGGTCATGAAAGGAGGGTCCTGAATTTTGATTAAGTGCAAAGATATAACATTCTTATTTACTCAAATGACGCCTCAAGGCTGTTCTAGTGTTAAAGTGGGACAGGGGGATTAACCAGGACTGTTAACCCGACGCTGCTCCTAGGGTCTCACTGGGAGACTGCTGCCGATTGGATGATGTCGCTGTGATCTGACCTGACAGAGGCTGTTGTCCAATCAGAGAGACGCTGTCGTGAACGTGAGGTCATCTCAGAGAGGCCAGGTTTCTCCCCTTCAGACGCACGCACACACACACACACACACACACACACACGCAGGCAGGCTAGATGCTACATACAGACCGTGTCCATGGAAACACACCTGGCCAGACCGTGTCCATGGAAACACACCTGGCCAAACACTTAGAGTGGTTTAATGTGGGAGTGGTTTAACATGGGAGTGGTTTAATGTGGTTTAATGTGGGAGCTGTTTAATGTGGGCGTGGTTTAATGTGGGAGTGGTTTAACATGGGAGTGGTTTAACGTGGGAGTGGTTTAATGTGGGAGTGGTTTAACGTGGGAGTGGTTTAACGTGGGCGTCGTTTAATGTGGTTTAACATGGGCGTGGTTTAATGTGGTTTAATGTGGGAGTGGATTAATGTGGGCGTGGTTTAACATGGGAGTGGTTTAATGTGGTTTAACGTGGGCGTGGTTTAATGTGGGAGTGGTTTAATGTGGCAGGGCTCGACAGTGCGACCATTTCACTCGCAATTGCGACTAAAAATACATCTGTGCGACTAGAGAAATAAATTCACGAGCACACTGTGCAAGTACAGTTTTTTTTTTTTTTTTTTTTTTTAATTCTAAAAATAAATCTGCGCGAACCGTGTGGCCACATTTTAAGCCGTCAGCCAGCCCGCTACGACCACGGGAAGTCATGTTAAAAGTGAAGTTACTTCTGTTAAACTGGCGCTAAGCTAACATCGCTAATCGCTAACTCCCTCCTGGGCCTTAAAGAGACAAGCGCCCTTTTCTCATCTCAAGCTTCATTAGCTTCATTAGCTCACCACATCTACAGATTTGGTCCCACACACTCCAGATTTGAACCCAAGGTTACAACCAGGGTTAACTACCCAGGGTAGAAAGTAGAAAGCTCTCAGACCTTCGGAACCCATTGAAAGTAGTGGAGGTACTCCAGAAGTCCAAATGCATCTCTAACCCTAGGAAACCCTAGGAAGCAAGTTGCCTAATGGCATGAAAATGCAACATGTTGTACTTGAGTGTGGCAGAGAGGTGGGACCCCCGGGGATGGTGGTGTGCTAACAGCTAGCCGCCGCAGAGGCACCGTGCTGGGCTGGCCACCTCCACATGTCACCACCCCGGGCAGCATGGGGCTGGGGACTGGTCATCTGGATGTGGGGTAGTTTAATACCCCTAGATGTGGAGTTGTCTGGCCACCGTGTGTGACTGATGTAGCCTGACCCAGCAGCAGGGAGGTGGGCAGCATGGAGACAGACCTCTGCATGGCCTGGCTGGGCTGCTAGCTGACAGACCTAGCCCTAAAGCCTGGCTGGGCTGCTAGCTGCTAGCTGACAGGCATGACATGGATGAATGAATGAACATGCTGCTAACCAGGAGAACTTGACACAGCTAGTTACCATAATACAATGCCATCAACTAGTGTTGTTCCGATACCATTTTTTTATCCCGATACCGATACCGATACCTGACCGTGCAGTACTTGCCGATACCGAGTACCGATCCGATACCACGGCGTTTGAAAAAAAAAAAAAAAAAAAAAACATTTGAGCCGCATACTCACCTCGATGTAAAATTATTGCTAACACTTAGTCTGGCACTGCTCAAAACCTTTTGTAAAACTCGTAAAGTTTTTGTAAAACTTAAGTAAAAAAAAAAAGTTTTGAGCAGAGTTTTTGTAAAGTACTCGCCGATACCGATACCAGCATTTTTGTGCGTATCGGTGGCCATGCCGATACTAGTATCGGTATCGGAACAACACTACCATCAACTCTGCGTCTAGTAGGGCTGTAGGCATGGGCCAATGTGTGATTTTGGTGCAAAAATTGCAAAATCACTAATACAAATGTGTTATAATAAAAATGTTCACTGTGCTCCTAAATTTCTTTGTGTGCCCCTAAATTTTTTCATTTAGGAGCACATGTGCTCCTAGTGAAAAAGGTTAGCGTAGAGCCCTGTGTGGGCGTGGTTTAATGTGGGAGCAGTTTAATGTGGGAGTGGTTTAACGTGGGAGTGGTTTAATGTGGTTTAACGTGGGCGTGGTTTAATGTGGTTTAACGTGGGCGTGGTTTAACATGGGAGTGGTTTAATGTGGTTTAATGTGGGCGTGGTTTAACATGGGAGTGGTTTAATGTGGTTTAATGTGGGCGTGGTTTAATGTGGGCGTGGTTTAATGTGGGAGCAGTTTAAAGTGGGAGTGGTTTAACGTGGGAGTGGTTTAATGTAGTTTAATGTGGGCGCGGGGCCGTGTGTGATCTGGTTTAAGCGTCAGACTGCAGGATGTGTTGACCTGGCACAGTGTGTGTGTGTGTGTGTGTGTGTGTGTGTGTGTGTGTGTGTGTTGACCTGGCACAGTGTGATCACTGTCCAGCGCCCAGCTGGCATCAGCAGATGGCCTCCCCTCCAGCTTACGCAACATGGAGAGAGGCTGTCTGTCTGTCTATGAGACACAGCCAGACAGCTATGAGACACAGCTATGAGACACAGCCAGACAGCTATGAGACACAGCCAGACAGCTATGAGACACAGCTATGAGACACAGCTATGAAACACAGCCAGACAGTTATGAGACACAGCTATGAGACACAGCTATGAGACACAGCTATGAGACACAGCTATGAGACACAGCTATGAGACACAGCTATGAGACACAGGTATGAGACACAGGTATGAGACACAGCTATGAGACACAGCTATGAGACACAGCTATGAGACACAGGTATGAGACACAGGTATGAGACACAGGTATGAGACACAGCTATGAGACCCAGCTATGAGACACAGCTATGAGACACAGCTATGAGACACAGCCAGACAGTTATGAGACACAGCTATGAGACACAGCCAGACAGTTATGAGACACAGCTATGAGACACAGCCAGACAGTTATGAGACACAGCTATGAGACACAGCTATGAGACCCAGCTATGAGACCCAGCTATGAGACACAGCTATGAGACACAGCCAGACAGTTATGAGACACAGCTATGAGACACAGCTATGAGACACAGCCAGACAGTTATGAGACACAGGTATGAGACCCAGCTATGAGACACAGTTATGAGACACAGCTATGAGACACAGCTATGAAGCACAGCTATGAAACACAGCTATGAAACACCCCCCAGGCAGCTATGGGCACAGAGCCACCCCCCAGGCAGCTATGGAGGGGTTGGAGGGAGGTACAGCCATGGAGGGGTTGGAGGGAGGTACAGCCATGGAGGGGTTGGAGAGGGAGGCCGAAGGATCCCGGAGTGCCTGCGTCATTCCTGCCTCTGATCAACAGAGAACTTAACGTGCGTCAAAAGAAAAGATTAGCTCCCAAACAGGCGGCCATTGTCCTTCCTGCCATTCAAGAACAAACAGGCTGCATCTAGGGCTTAGCCCACCCCACACCACAGCGAGAGATCCTTCAAACCCATAGGCTGTTCCTTTACACCTCGGGATCTGCCCTGAAGAATGGACCAATGGGAGAACAGCGTCAAACAAACAGGAGGAACAATGAGCACTCCCGAGCCCCGAGACACTTGACCTAACACTTGAACATTGGACGGGCTCTTGGCAGATCAACGGTCCTCTCTCTCTCTCTCTCTCTCTCTCTCTCTCTCTGGGTTCTGTGGGAGCGGGCCGGACTGGAGAGAGGGGGGGGACTTTAGCCTCGATGTCTCCCGGTCAGTCCAGGTCAACCACAGAACCATTTTAGATTTATCTTTTTTTCTTTTTTTAGATTAGATTCAACCTTTTTGTCATTGCACAGAATACAACGAAAACAATTTTTTTGCTCTAGGCACAGGGTCAGTCATGTTCAGCGGCCCTGGATCAATTAGGGGTTAATTGCCTTGCTCAAGGGCACATCGGCAGTGGTAGGCACCTTAGATATGATGCCAGCACCCCCTCCAGTCACCAGCTCACCTCCGGCTCCCTTCTGAGGCGGGGGATCGAACCAGCGACCTTCCGAATGCTAGCCGGCCTCTACCTCCTGCACCACAGCCTCTACTTCCACCAGCCTCTA
>NC_137677.1:37457223-37462223 GCF_963989245.1 Nansenia antarctica | reverse complement strand
TTTTATTATTTTTTATGATGTGTCCCAATGGAAGCATGTAGAGATTCAATAGAAGGGGGCCAAGGATTGACCCTTGGGGAACCCCACATGTCATTTTAATTTGGTCAGATACAAAGTTGCCAATGGAGACATAGCAGCTTCTGTCCTGTAGGTAGGCTCTAAACCTGTTTAGGGCAGAGTCTGTGTTTACGCGAATGTCATTAAGGACCTTAATAAGGGCCGTTTCAGTGCTATGTAGGGGGCGAAAGCCTGATTGAAAGTCATCAAAGAGATCATTTAGCGTCAAATAATTGCTATGTTGTTTGTGGGCAACCATTTCAATACTTTTTCCTGTACAGGGAAGGTTTGATATGGGTCTGTAGTTGTTTAGTACAAATGGGTCTAGGCCGTTCTTTTTTAGTAGAGGCTTAATAACTGCAGTTTTCAGGGCTTCAGGGAAGATAGATAGATAGATTCAATTAAGTAAAAAATACATATATTTATACATAAATCGTAAAAAAATAAAATAAATCGGAACGTGCGTTGATCTCAACTCTCTCCTGAACACCCCCACCTCCCCTCTGTTTTCTCACCTTTATACAGTATGTTCCTCTTGAATTCTAGATTATAATTATTTTTACGATTTATGTATAAATATATGTATTTTTTACTTAATTGAATCTATCTATCTATCTATCTATCTATCTCTTTCAAATATAGTTAAGTAGGCCTTTGCAACATTGATGATCCAGTAGTATTAGAGCTTTGTTTATGATTATAATCTCAGGGTCCATTAGTCTGTGTATGGACAGTTCAGTAATGGGATAGTGTTACAGCAGAGACAGTTCAGTAGTGGGGTAGTGTTACAGCAGAGACATGGATTTTCAGGGCCTTGGCTGTTGTCTTTTAAAAGGCTGTAATGTGAGAATGGTGAGCAGAGGCGGGAGGGGGCGCGGGGCTGGGGGGAGACCCCAACTAGTGAGGTCTCAGACTGATTGTTCTCCAGGGCCTCAGACTAACCACATGAAACAGGTCATGGTCAGTGACTCATCTCGCCTCGGGCTGGTGGCACCACTGGCTTCCATTTCCTGGCCTCTTTCTCGTCTCTCTCAGAGTAGAACAGATCATAGAATAGGACTTCATTTGTCCATCAGTTGCCATGGATATTTATCATTTTGACAACAACCCTCAATCTCAATTGAGATCTTACATACAAAACTGGTGATAGATAGATCACATCTCATAGTCCCCAAGCCCCTGAATAGGCCTACATACCTATTTAATTGACCCTGCTTCATCCCATGAGACTTTAACCCATGTCTTGTTTGATGCTGACTATATTTGGCCTATTTGATCTCAATATTCTGAGCATCTCTGCCACATTTGCACGATGCAGACTTTTTCCACATATAGTCTGCCCCCTAGTGGCCATGTTACTGCATACACCTGGGTTTTAATCTTACAGTTATCTGAACTTGCATTTGATTTGACTATCGTAAATTATACCATAATATATATCATAATCATATTATGATCATCAACAATTAATTATAACCAGTATGATTGACTGAAACCTACTTAGTCATCTAGTGTTTATTTGTGATTTTGATCAAATACTTATTTCGCCCACTGTACATCCATCCATCCATATATAGCACACAATATAGCCTATATATATATATATGAAATAAAAGGAACATATTTTTGCTATTCCTTCTAAATTGCTGTAGCCTAATTATTATTTTCATATTTCTATAGGCTAACAATCGCCCTTCATCTAGCCTAGAGGAGGTAAAGGAAAAAAAAGAACAATGGGAACGATGGGAAGTCAGTGATTTGTCAAAATGTAAATAATATGTATTTTTCATGAAAGTGTGCGTCAGGGAGTCCTTTCCACACATGATAGCGACAATCTGGAGCACAGCCTCAGCCCCCAAACCTGCCGAAAGGTGAGGTTTGAAGCGCTCTCTCCTCTTAGTATGACATGTAACAACCCAGAGTGCTATATTGTATTGATTGATTGATTGATTGATTGAAAACCTTTATTGTCCCCAATGGGGAAATTTTGTTGTCAAACAGCTCAGTTAGGGCAGAAAACATTCAGTACAGAAAACAGAAAAACATTCAATAAAATACATAAAACAGTGCAGGCTCAATAAGTAAAAAGTTCCAAAAGTTCCATCTCCAGGTCTCCCCCACCCTGCCGGGCCTGGTTGTAGAGTCGGAGTGCAGCTGGAATAAAGGACTGTCCAAATCTTTTTGTACTTTGACGGGGGAGAACAAATCTGTGGCTGAACTTGCTCCTCATCCCTGCCAGCTCGCAGTACATCGGGTGGGAGGGATTGGCCAGCATGGCCGCCAGTTTTTTCCCCATCCTCTGTTCTGCCACCACCTCTAGGCTGTCCAGCCCGGTCCCCACCACAGAGCTGGCCTTCTTCACCAGTTTGTTTAGCTTCGCAGCATCCCTGGCACAGATGTTTCCACCCCAGCAGGCCACGGCGAAGAACAGAACGCTGGCAACCACCGACTGATAAAACATTTGCAGCAGCTTGTTGCAGACACCGAAAGACCTCAGCCTTCTCAGGAAAAACAGTCTGCTCTGCCCTTTCCTGAGAAGAGCCTCGGTGTTGTCAGTCCAGTCCAGTTTGTTATTAATTTGTACTCCCAGGTACCTGTAGGAGTCCACCCTCTCGACTTCCACCCCCTTGATGGTGATGGGGGCTGGGGTCCTTCTCTTCCTCCTAAAATCCACCACCAACTCCTTTGTTTTGCTGGTGTTAAGCAAAAGGTAGTTGGTGTCGCACCACTGTAATGAGCAGTGTATTGCTTATTGATGTTGTTATGTGAATTGAAGGGAGGTTTTCGGTTTATGGATAATGCAATAAGAGGGTGGGATCAGCTAGGCATTTTAGACTGGCCCGATTCACGCGGAGTGCTATGGGAGATGCTCTCGCGATGTTGAACTCTCGCGCTGTTGAAGTCTCGCGCTGTTGAACTCTCGCGATGTTGAACGTTCTGTAGCTTTAAATATCCTAAAACCGTTGTCATATTCGGTTGCTTCTCGGTGGTCTAGTGGTTACGTCCGTAGTAATGTCCGCTTACATGTTGGAGTATCTCCGAAACTTTAATGTTCTAGTCAATCGAGTGCTGTACATGTCGGCTAGCACTAACAACTATGAACTCCAGGGATCAACCTTTTTATATTTATTGACCGTGAACTGTCTTCTTCAAGTAAGTAGTTACTTTATTGTGTTGTACATCGCCAATTTCAAGGCGTCAGCCATGTCATCTCAGGGTCGCGGGTTCGATTCCAGCCGCGGACATTGTCTCTATCCCATTAAAAAAAAAATCGTGAAAAGGCCGGGAGCTACCGGTAAATGGGGGGAGGGACCTTTCGTCGTTAGCTGCTAGCTAGCATACAACTGTAAGGCAGTAATATGCAGTTGAAACTGCCAATGATGTCTAACTCTTTTGAATTAGCTAGATAGCTAACAAAAACATTGCTTGCTTATACTAACTGATGCTAGGAGTTAGAGCTAGCCCTGATACGGTCATAATCATAAATATGGTCACGCTGATCATTAGCCTAATTAATAGGCCTCACCGCTGGACTGGCCATACAATCTTTCTGCCCGCTGGCAGATGGGCCGCGCTAGTTTTGGGCCGGTCGGGCTGCCTGACCCCCCCCCCCAAAAAAAAAAAAACTAGCGCGGCCGAGCCCAAACAAGCGCGGCCCAAAATAGCGCGGCATTAACTAGCGCTGAATCAAGCGGCGGCCCCCGTTTATACTAACACATGGGCTGGCCCAATCACACACCAGCTGTCCATCGGCCCCCTCCCCCACTCTGATCCCTCGGCCGACAACCCAAGTACAGTGTCATGTCCGTAGATAAGATAGTGAAACTGATGTGCCGTTAGCAATTGAGGAGGAGACAGAGGACACAGCTAGAGAGGTAATCAATGTTGTTACTTGGTTTTACAAAAGCAAAGTTATGTTAGTCGATTGCATTGGCCAGATTAAGGGAGCAGCAGCAGAGAATGTCTTATAATGCTAACTACAGGCATCATGATTGCATTGCGCTTCACCAGGACTTGGCTGGAAATGGTATTCATGCACACACAGTGATCTCTCTCGTGGTGTAACGTTAGTGCTGCTTGGCTGTGGACTCTATAGCTAACGTTAGATGGGGGTGTTCTGCATTTTGTGACTTTCTATTTTGTTGCTAGCTAGCAAGTTGAGGTATCACTGTCACTGACATAAATGCAATACCAACAATGGGTGTTAATAATACTTTTTATTTGGAAAAAATATATATATTAAAAAAAAAAATCTACACTAGCCTAGTTCAGAACTAATGAATGCTTTTTATTGCATGGAGAAATAAAACTCATGCAGTCTGCAACCCAATAATGTTGTCTTGCAACCTTCCATTTGAAATGACTGGGCTTCTGGTGTAACATAATGCAATCATGCAGCCTGTGTGTACATGTAAATGAGAACTTTGCTGATTTTGACAACCAGTTAGTTTACTTCTCTGTCCATGTCTTGTTGAACCAGGTTGAGCTGCTGCTGCCCTCCCCAGAAAAGCAGAGTGTCAGGGAAAGAGAGGAAAAGGAGAGAGAAAAAGATGAAACAGAGGAAACAGAGTGCCACGTTCAGGACTTCAATTACTTTGCCTGTCCTGAGCCTTCCATGCTAGATCACTTTTTAGATTACCACCCTCAGCAGAGAACCAAAAATACAGCGGCACAAAAGTATTTCACATGTGCAGATGGCACCAGTAGGAAGTGGCTCACATATTGCGAAGAACAGCATACATTGTTTTGTTTTGTCTGTATGGCATTTGGCAATAGCACTGACCCCAGAAAATGTATTACTGGAATGACAGGATGGAGACATGCGCAACAGAATGTGGAGGAGCATGAAAAGAGTGCTACACACCGAAAGTGTGCTGAAGCCTATTTTCTAAGAAGTAGAAAAGGAGATATCCAGAGCAAGTTTGCTGGCAGTCAGATGTCTG
>NC_137677.1:37419723-37454723 GCF_963989245.1 Nansenia antarctica | reverse complement strand
TATTTCAGTGTTATTACTGTGTTAGTGCATTGTTATTACTGCATTATTACTGTAATAATGTAAAATAAAGTACTGTAGTAATGCATCGTTACAGCGTTATTACAATGTTATTACTGCATTATTATAGTGTTATTACAATGTTACTAATGCATCGTTACAGCGTTATTACAATGTTATTACTGCATTATCACATTGTTATTAAACTCTTATTACTGCATTATTAAAGTGGTATTATGTTGTTATTAATGCATCGTTACAGCGTTATTACAATGTTATTACTGCATTATCACATTGTTATTAAACGCTTATTACAGTGTTATTACTGCATTATTAAAGTGGTATTACATTGTTATTAATGCATCGCTACAGCGTTATTACAATAGTATTACTGCATTATCACTGCGTTGTTAAAGTGTTATTACAATGTTATTACTGCATTATTAAAACGTTATTACAATGTTATTACTGCATTATTAAACCGTTATTACAATGTTATTAATGCATCTTTACTGCATTATCACAGTGTTATTCACAGTGTTATTACATTAATAATAATGAATAACAATGTGATAATGCAGTAATAACATTGTAATAACACTGTGATAATGCAGTAATAACATTGTAATAACACTGTGATAAGGCAGTATTTAACATTGTAATCACGCTGTAACAATGCATTAATAACATTGTAATAACATTTAAGTTATTACTGCATCACTACAGTGTTAATACAATGTTATTACAATGTTATTAATGCATCGTTACAGCATTATTACCATGTTATTACCGTATTTTTAAAGCTTTAATACAATGTTATTAATGCATCGTTACAGTATTATTACCATGTTATTAATGCATTATTAAAGCATTCTTACAATGTTATTACTGCATTATTAAAGCTTATTACAATGTTATTACTGCATTATCACAGTTATACATTATGAATAACAATGTGATAATGCAGTAATACATTGTAATCACGCTGTAACAATGTTATCACAGGGTTATTACAATGTTATTGCTGCATTATTACTGCATTATTAATAACATAATAATACTGTAATAATGCAGTAATAACGTTGTAATAACACTGTGATAATGCAGTATTAACATTGTAATAAGTGTGTGATAATGCAGTAATAACATTGTAATAATGCTATAACAAGTCATTAATATCATTGTAATAACACTTTAATAATGCATTGATAATTTAGTAATAACATTATAATTCACTGTAACAATGCATTAATAACATTGTCATAACACTGAGATAATGCAGTAATAACATTGTAATAATGCATTAATAACAATGTAATAACACTTTAATAATGCATTTATAATGCAGTAATTGCATTGTAATAACATAGTAACGACGCATTAATAACATTGTAATAATGCTGTAATAATGGAGTAATAACACAACAATAACACAGTAATAGTACTTTAATATCACAGTAAAAACACCAATAAAACATAAATAATGCATTAATAACACATTAGTAATGTAGTAATAATACTGTAATAACACAGTAATAATGCAGTAATAGCACTATAATATTTCAGTAATAATGCAGCGATAACACAGTAATAGTGTAGTAATAACGCTGTGATAACACATTAATAATACTGTAATAACACAGTAAAAACACAGTACTTATAACTCTGTAATAATTACATCACGTATTTGTTGAACATCCTTTTACACCAAGGGCGTAAGAGTTTGCTCCCTAACTACAGTAAGTGAATCATCTATCCATCAGTCGTCACAGGAAAAAGTCATCTATGCTCAGGCCAGGGGCCATTGGCAGTCATCATGTTTTTTTGTTGTTGTTTTTTTTTACATTAGAAAAACTGTAGAGGGGTGTAGAGTGGAAGTAGATGTCTCAGGAGGGACAGTTAAGCTGTAGCCTGAAGAGATGGGTCTTCAGTCTACAGCGGAAGATAGGAAGTATTTCTGCAGTCCTGACAGCAGTCAGGTGGTGCCAGTCGACCAGCAGAGGTGGAAGAGCGGAGTGAGCAGGCTGGTGTTTGGGGGATGCCCATTGCCTTGCATGTAGGAGGGGGCTGTTAAAATGGACTGCACTTATATAGCACCTTTATCCAAAGCGCTTTACAACGGCCTCTCATTCACCCATTCACACACACATTCACACATACCAATGGCGGCAAGCTACCATGCAAGGCACCGGCCTGCTCACTGGGAGCAATTTGGGGTTCAGTGTCTTGCCCAAGGACACTTCGATATGTGACTTCGAACCGCCGATCTGCCAACCTTGCGATCATTAGACGGCGGCTCTACCTCCTGCACCACTGCCTCCCAGTAGGTGATCACCTGGGTCTTGAATCTGACGCGAGCTGCTAATGGGAGCCAGTGAAGGGTGTGAAGGAGAGGGGTGACATGGGAGAATTTGGGGAGGTTGAACACCAGACGGGCGGCAGCATTCTGGATGAGCTGCGGAGGATGAGCTCCGATGGCGGAGGCGGGGAGCCCGGCCAGGAGTGCGTTGCAGTAGTCGGGAGATTACAAGTGACTGGATCAAGAGTTGTGCTGCTTCTCTGGTGAGGAATGGACGTATCCTTCTGATGTTATTACAGAGGAAGAATCTGCAGGAGCGTGCTGTCGCTGTGATGTTCGCCGCACAGGATCGGTGGTTGTCAAGGATGACCCCAAGGTTCTTGGGAGGAGGTCACCATAGAGCTCTCTACTGTGATGGTGCAGTCTTGGAGAGGGCAGACTTCCCCAGGGAGGAGGAGCAGCTCTGTCTTGTTATGGTTGAGCTTGAGATGGTGGGCCACCACCACATCCAAGCAGAGATGTCTGCAAGACACGCAGAGATACGTGTTGCCACCTGTGAGTCAGAGGGGGGGAAAGAAATGAAGAGTTGAGTGTCATCTGCATAGCAGTGGTAGGACTCCCTGACCCTAACCCTGACCCTGACCCTAACCCTGACCCTGTTTACCTTGTGTCTTTAAACGTCTCTTAAGCCGATTGAAACAGAACCTGATTCTGAACAGTCTTATTGATTCATCACATGGTTTACATTTACATGTTCATGCTTTTGGATGACAATGACTCCCTCCCCCACCCCCTGTTATTGTTCTTTGAAATCACCACATACCAAACCATGTGGTTAAGAAATCTGTCACTTCCTTCCCCCACCTCTCTAGTCCTGACACCTCTGAGCTGAAGAGCGGTGGTTGGCTGCCCGGTGCTTGGCTTAGCGGTGCTTGGCTGCGCTGTGACTAACTAACTTGTTGACATCAAGTGTGATGTGTGAGGGAAGAGATGTGGGGAGTGACTCATCCTGTTAAAATGTCAGTGGAACGAAAACGTATTTCCTCCGTTGTTTTTCATCGAAACCACCTGCATTAGATCTGTACCTGGGAAGAAGGACATTTAAAAATAAATACATAAATAAAATCCTTTACACCAAGGGCGTAACAGTTTGTAAATGGGTTTCTGAGTGAGAATGAGTCCATTGCTAAGTTGGACAACTCCATCATTGTGTGAGATCCTGTGTTTTTAGGGATGACAAGCCACACGGAAAAACACTCACCACATTTGTCTTGTATTTATCCACAAATGTTCATTATTCATTTCACACATAATTTGCAACCCTGTGTGCAAGTGCAGTGTGTGTGTGTGTTCCCCTCCCTTTAAGCTGTCACTTAAAAAATAAAGTTGAACACAATTTCAGTGATGTCAAAGTGAATTTGACCCCCAACGTCACAGAATGTAACCTACTAACTCACACAATACTAACCTAACCTACTAACTCACACAATACTAACCTACTAACCCACACAATTCTAACCTAACCTACTAACTCACACAATACTAACCTAACCTAACCTACTAACTCACACAATACTAACCTAACCTACTAACTCACACAATACTAACCTAACCTACTAACTCACACAATACTAACCTAACCTAACCTACTAACTCACACAATACTAACCTAACCTAACCTACTAACTCACACAATACTAACCTAACCTACTAACTCACACAATACTAACCTAACCTACTAACTCACACAATACTAACCTAACCTACTAACTCACACAATACTAACTGTTGTGAAGGCCCACAGTTTAGTGCCAGTTTAGTTTCCCCAAACCAGCCCTATTTTTGCCCCTAGTATTTCCTTTGTTATTTTCTATACAATTATATACGTTTGTGAAGTGTATGTATTATTATTGTACTGTTTATGTATATGTTGATGACATAGTATATCCGGGGTGTGCCGTGACCCGGATGTTAGGTTCGGTGGTGCCTATATAAGAGACGGAAGGGCGGAGTCAGTCAGAGTGTGTGGTGAGCAGCAGAACGAGAGAGAAGCAGTACGAGAGAGAATAACGAGAAGCCGATCCAAGATGGCGGATTCAGCAGCGCGCACCCCGTGCAGCAACTGAAGACGCCAGGAAAGCGATCATCGAGTGTACCACGGTAGCCCGTTGTAGTTGTGTTCAACGTTGGACCAAGCGGGACGCCAGCTGGACATTAATCGTCGCCTCCACGAGCGAACACAGACTCCAGCGGAGCTTCCACGCGGACCACTTCATCGACGCACATGCCAGTCAACCAGGCCTCAACGCGCACCACGCCACTGGACTATAAGCCTGTTCAGGCCAGAGACTGTCAGTGAGTGAGTGTGTGTGTGTGTGGCCGGCCGGGAGGGAATATATATATGGGGATGTATACCACCGTCGTGTAATAAATGTGTTGTTCATATGTAATACCGTGTGCTAGTTGTTTGTAGCTCCCATGCTAATGCTATTTGTTTGTAGCACCAATGCTAATGCTAGTTGTTTGAAGGCTAATGCTAATGCTAGTTCCCTTGCTAATGCTAACGACCTTAACTGCTAGTCTAACGGTTTGCTGTCGCCCCCTGCCTGTATCCTCCTATACTGCCTATTTAGCTCCCTTAGTTAGATAACCAGCCCTTTCCTAAAGTATACAGTCCTTTTCAGCTACTCCCTGGTTACAATTGGTCCTTCGAGCCGGATTGGTAGTGTAGTGATAGCATGGCTGAGCGCAGCCAACCAGACCAGACAGTTCCCCCCCCTTCTCCGCCCCCTGAGCCAGAGCCACGACCACAGAGAGTCCCGCGGTTGCCTCCGAGGTTACAGGAGTATGAGCTTGAGCTCGAAAGCTCACTGAGTGATAGCGAGGAGCGCACTCCACGGGATACAGTGGTCGGAGAGGCCGAGGTGTCCGCCGGCGCGCGGGTGGCTAGCACTGAGACAGCCCTCAACGAGCACCAGCCTGAGGATGAGATGGCAGAACCGCAGGGTTTTGCCGTGGAAACGGAAGAACAGGAAGGAGAGGCCCGGTCCGACAGCGCCTGCGGGCGGAAGAGGGAGGGCCTCAGCCTTAACGATCTGCCTCCCAGTACGGCGCGCTCGAGACCTAGCTCCTGCCGCTCAGTGGCTTACTACCGGTCCAGGGCTTCCGTGGGCAGTTCTGCCTCTGGGGCGGATAGCCTGCACTCCAGAGGGAGTGGTGCCGCGCTGTCCGAATGTATGCGCCAACAGGCCGAGATGGCGTTAGAGCGGGAGCGCCAACAGGCCGAGGTGACGTTAGAGCGAGAACGCCTCCAGTTCGAGCGTGAACGAGAGAGGGAACGCATCCATTTCGAGCGTGAACGCCTCCAGATGGGGACGGCGGAGAGACAGCGCCAGGAGGCGCTAGAACGCGAACGCCTCCAGATGGACGGAGCGGAACGCGTGGCCAGCCTCCAGCGCCAGGAGGCGCTAGAACGTGAACGCTTCCAGATGGAGCGCGACCGCCTCCAGACGGAGAGGCAGATGAACGGAGCGGAACGTGCGGCGGAGAGACAGCGCCAGGAGGCGTTAGAGAGGGAACGCATCCAGTACGAGCGCGAGCGCCTCCAGATGGAGGGGGCGGAACGTGCGGCGGAGAGGCAGATGGCGAGAGAGCAACTGCACGCAGAGAAGATGGAGGAAATGATGCAGACCATGCGCGACGTGTGCATCAGCAGAACTCCGTCGGCCTGTAGCTCCAGAGCATCATCCGCACGGCCCTCTCGAGTGCCATCTCCTGAACCCCCCGCCGATGGCTCCATGACCCCCGCCAGGACTGTCCAACTACAGGCCCAGCTGACCACCTGGAAGGAAGAGGACCAGGGACCCGACCGCTACGCGGCCCAGAGGGAGCCAGCGTCGCTGCCCGGGAGGGGAGTCATCCCCCAAGAGCGTAGCACACCCCTAGGTCCTCCAGTGCACCAAAATGCATGCAGGCCGGACACCCAGACCGTCACTCCAGCACCGATGATCCACTACAGGATGTTCCCCCAGGTGGAGGGACCCAAGTTCCCCTTCTTCAAGGACGAGGACAGGAGCCAGTATGTGGAGCTACGCATCTGCCTAGACACGCTCTTGGACAACTCCTGCTCAGAGTCCTACAAATATGCGATTCTCCTTCAGCATGTGAGGAACCCCAGAGCCCACAACATAGTACTGGCCCATGCCTCCGCACCGACACCTTACACCAGAGCGCTCGCTGACTTGGATGCCCGCTACGGTCGTCCCTGGAACCACGCCCTTGCTGAACTGCAAGCCCTCGAACAGCAGGCCCCCATCAAGGATGACCGGGCGCTGGATGACTTCGCGCTCCGCGTGCACACCTTGGTTGGGATGCTGAAGACGCAGGGCCCAGCTGGCGCCAGCGAGATCAACAGCACCTCCAACGTAGAGCGGCTGCTCCGCAAGATCCCACGCTTCCGGCAGGAGAGGTTCCGGCGACAGCAGCGCGTTCGTAACCCCGAGAAGTTGGGTCTGAGCATGGCTGCCTTCGCGGAGTTCCTACTGGAGGAAGTGCATGACACCAACGTAGACGCCATGGGTTACGCTGAGCCGAAGAAGGAGAGGGAGAAGGGAGACCGCTGGGACGGGCCGAGCTCGAACAGAGGACGCCCAGTAGGAGTGCTGCACACGGAGGAGGAGCCTCGGAGAGAGAGGACCACCCGACCTGAGGGAAAGGATTCCTCTCAACCCCCTCCAAAGGGACGGAGAGGTCCACCGCCATGTCCGTACTGCACCAGCGAGCACTGGCTCAATGAGTGCAGTGACTTCAACAACCTGAGTACCGAGGCCAAGCAGAGGTGGCTCGAGAAGAACCAGAGGTGCTGGAACTGTGGGCGCGACCATCTGGCGAAGAACTGCACCTTGAGGAGGAAGTGCAACCGCTGTGAGGAGGTCCACCTCCACATCCTACACGAGGTCTCCCTCGCCAGGTCCACGGAGGGCAACAGAAGCCCTAGGTCCGGTCGCGCACCGGAAGAGGAAACCCCTGTCTACTACCTAGACTCGCCACAGAGCAGCGGCTCCAAGGTTCTACTGAAGGTGGTGAAGGTCCGACTTCACCACAACAACGCTGTGTACGACACGTACGCCGTTCTAGACGACGGGTCGGAACGGACCATCCTTCTCCAGGGGGCAGTGCGCCAGTTGGGGCTCCAAGGGACTGCGGAGAAGCTGACTCTGCGCACGATACGTCGCGACCTTAAAGAGGTCACCGGGGCGAGAATCAACTTCTCTATCTCCCCGGCGGGGCGGCCGTCGGATAGACATCGGCTTCAGAATGTCTTCACCGCCGACCAGCTAGCGCTCTCCCGCTACGACTACCCCCTGGAGAGGTTACGCGCAAGATATCCCCACCTACGGGGAGTAGACCTACATCCGATAGAAGGAGCGGAGCCAACCCTTCTCATCGGCTCGGACAACGCTGAACTGATCGTGTCGCTCCGTCCTCCGCTGAGAGGACCACGAGGCTGCCCGATGGCTGTTAAGACTGCGCTTGGGTGGGCCCTCCAAGGCGCTACCGAGTGGAGAGAGAGGGACGGGAGAGCTACGTCCTCCCTCCATGTCCGAACCGAAGAAGCAAACCAACCAACCGGACCGCCTGGAGTGGAATCTATTGCTGCCAGTGCACCTGGAACAGTTAGTACCACAAATGGTTCACCACAGGAGGACCAACCGAGAAAGAAGTCTCTGTGGACAGAGCATAAGTCTCTGGATGGGAAGACCTACTACTACAACTCCCAGACTAAGGAGTCCCGGTGGTGGCGCTACCGTGCCATGGCGGCAACAGCTGTTGCCGAGGAACACCTGCAGGTGGCCATGCACCCTCACGTGGCCGAGGTCAGCATTGACGCACCCGTCAACTCCGTCAAGTACACGTCGGCCATGAAAGTCTCAGCCAGTATTGTAGACGCCTCCAAGGAGGAAAGGCCGAAGTTGGCGAAGAAGAGAGTAAAGTGGAACCCAGAAGAGGAGGCCAAGCAGGCCTTCAAAGAGCTTCTGGAGGAGGATGGTGGTTCATCCGACGCGTCATGGGAGCAAACCATGAGAATGATCATCAACGACCCACGCTACAGCGCCCTGCCCAAGCTGAGTGAGAAGAAGCAAGTGTTTAAGGCCTACCAGGCTAAGAAGGAGAAGGAACAAGCCAAGCAGCTCAGGAAGAGGAACTGTGAGGCGCTGACGAGCATTCTGGACAACATGGCCAACGTCACCTACTGCACCACCTGGTCCGAGGCCCAGCAGTACCTGCTGGACGACCCCTCCTTCGCTGAGTACGAGGCGCTGGAGAACATGAACCAGGAAGACGCTCTGCTCTGCTTCGAGGAGCACATCCGCGCCCTGGAGAAGGAGGAGAAGCAGACGATTCTGCTGAGGGAGAGAGACAAGATGTCCGAAGGTGCCGTGGTACTGGTGAGGGACCAGTCCCTTCCGCGCGCCGCCTGGCAGACAGGCAGAGTGGTCGACACTATCACCTCCTACCTCTCGCTGCTAGAGCAGCCTAGCCAGTGTGCCTTCTTAGTTAACTGAAACCGAGGGTTTCATGGGGCGGCTGTTGTGAAGGCCCACAGTTTAGTGCCAGTTTAGTTTCCCCAAACCAGCCCTATTTTTGCCCCTAGTATTTCCTTTGTTATTTTCTATACAATTATATACGTTTGTGAAGTGTATGTATTATTATTGTACTGTTTATGTATATGTTGATGACATAGTATATCCGGGGTGTGCCGTGACCCGGATGTTAGGTTCGGTGGTGCCTATATAAGAGACGGAAGGGCGGAGTCAGTCAGAGTGTGTGGTGAGCAGCAGAACGAGAGAGAAGCAGTACGAGAGAGAATAACGAGAAGCCGATCCAAGATGGCGGATTCAGCAGCGCGCACCCCGTGCAGCAACTGAAGACGCCAGGAAAGCGATCATCGAGTGTACCACGGTAGCCCGTTGTAGTTGTGTTCAACGTTGGACCAAGCGGGACGCCAGCTGGACATTAATCGTCGCCTCCACGAGCGAACACAGACTCCAGCGGAGCTTCCACGCGGACCACTTCATCGACGCACATGCCAGTCAACCAGGCCTCAACGCGCACCACGCCACTGGACTATAAGCCTGTTCAGGCCAGAGACTGTCAGTGAGTGAGTGTGTGTGTGTGTGGCCGGCCGGGAGGGAATATATATATGGGGATGTATACCACCGTCGTGTAATAAATGTGTTGTTCATATGTAATACCGTGTGCTAGTTGTTTGTAGCTCCCATGCTAATGCTATTTGTTTGTAGCACCAATGCTAATGCTAGTTGTTTGAAGGCTAATGCTAATGCTAGTTCCCTTGCTAATGCTAACGACCTTAACTGCTAGTCTAACGGTTTGCTGTCGCCCCCTGCCTGTATCCTCCTATACTGCCTATTTAGCTCCCTTAGTTAGATAACCAGCCCTTTCCTAAAGTATACAGTCCTTTTCAGCTACTCCCTGGTTACACTAACCTAACCTACTAACTCACACAATTCTAACCTAACCTACTAACTCACACAATACTAACCTAACCTAACCTACTAACTCACACAATACTAACCTAACCTACTAACTCACACAATACTAACCTAACCTACTAACTCACACAATTCTAACCTAACCTACTAACTCACACAATCCTAACCTAACCTACTAACTCACACAATACAGAAAACTATTTTAATTCCCCCTGAGCGGAAGACTCACTAGACTAACCAGTGAGAGTGGCTATATAAGTATAAGTAGAATATTGTGTCACCACAGTTCTGCAGTTAGCGGGGGCGGTGATGTGGTTAGGGTGAGAGAAGCCCCTCTGTTTTCCTCCGTGAGGTAAAAGCCTCTGTGTATGAAGTCTCCTCCCAACACCAGGTCGACAGCGCAACGTTGCTGAAACATCCTTTCATTTCACGCGGAGGAGAAGATGGGAGTCAGGTGGACCACGGTCCTCCTCCTCCCGCTGTTGTTGTTCATTCTGAACGATGTCCGCACCGAAGTCCCCAAAGACTGCAAAGGTGAGATCAGGACATTGTGGCGTATTACTGTATTGTATTGTACATTATGTACGTAATGACACAGAAGATACTGTTTTTTGTCAAAAGTGCAGTGCATGCTTGAACTCTTTAGACATTCAAAAATAGTGTATATACTGTATGTAGACCTTGTCTACCTATTAAGCAAAGCTTCGGGAACATAGATTTAATTAGTAATGACGCCCATGACTGTAAAGATATGCAATATGTTTCTGTATGTTTCCTTGAAGTCTCAGAAACGTTTGTGATCAGATCAGATCAAATGACAATGTATCTCGTAGTGAAGGATGTATGTTGATATCTGAATGTCTTGGTTTCAAATGTTTTTCAACAGTTAATAGTGATTCAGGAAATAAACAGTTTTAAACAGTCTTTATCTTTCACACATATCTGGTTAGTGTAAGTGAGAGTACAATTCTTAAACTTCGGTTCCTGACATTGCCAATGTCATGTATGTCAATGTCAATGTATGCCAAGGCACAAGGCAATAGGCATAATTCAAGATAGAAAAGTAACAGTGGTAGAGGACATAAATGTAATCTCTGGATCTCTTGTGTGGAAATAAGGTTTTGTTGAAAGTTATTCTGTCACAGTATGTATATATAACCGACACCTGTTTTTCTTTATCTTTCACCCATATCTGGTTATGTCAGTATGGCAACAATTTCCCTCAAATGCAAACAAATCTAGTATTTTATGATACACTTTTATGACATGTTGCACTGTCTAACCCACTTCCTGAACGAGCGGGTGATGTGTGGTGAAAACACTGTTGTTGATGCTGCTGAGCTGAGCTCCCCGATTTCACACGACAGTATGTCAGACCCTGTTCAAACCCTGTTCAGACCCTGTTCAGACCCTGTTCAGACCCTGTTCAAACCCTGTTCAGACCCTGTTCAGACCCTGTTCAGACCCTGTTCAAACCCTGTTCAGACCCTGTTCAGACCCTGTTCAAACCCTGTTCAAACCCTGTTCAGACCCTGTTCAGACCCTGTTCAAACCCTGTTCAGACCCTGTTCAGACCCTGTTCAGACCTGGTCAGACCCTGTTCAGACCCTGTTCAGACCTGGTCAAACCCTGTTCAGACCCTGTTCAGACCTGGTCAAACCCTGTTCAGACCCTGTTCAGACCCTGTTCAGACCCTGTTCAGACCTGGTCAAACCCTGTTCAGACCCTGTTCAGACCCTGTTCAGACCTGGTCAGACCCTGTTCAGACCCTGTTCAGACCTGGTCAGACCCTGTTCAGACCCTGTTCAGACCTGGTCAAACCCTGTTCAGACCCTGTTCAGACCCTGTTCAGACCTGGTCAGACCCTGTTCAGACCCTGGTCAGACCCTGTTCAGACCCTGTTCAGACCCTGTTCAGACCCTGTTCAGACCTGGTCAGACCTGTTCAGACCCTGTTCAGACCTGGTCAGACCCTGTTCAGACCTGGTCAGACCTGGTCAAACCCTGTTCAGACCCTGTTCAGACCCTGTTCAGACCTGTTCAGACCTGGTCAGACCTGGTCAAACCCTGTTCAGACCCTGTTCAGACCTGTTCAGACCTGGTCAGACCTGGTCAAACCCTGTTCAGACCTGGTCAAACCCTGTTCAGACCCTGTTCAGACCCTGTTCAGACCTGGTCAAACCCTGTTCAGACCCTGTTCAGACCCTGTTCAAACCCTGTTCAGACCCTGTTCAGACCCTGTTCAGACCTGGTCAGACCCTGTTCAGACCTGGTCAGACCCTGTTCAGACCCTGTTCAGACCTGGTCAGACCCTGTTCAGACCTGGTCAGACCCTGTTCAGACCCTGTTCAGACCTGGTCAAACCCTGTTCAGACCTGGTCAGACCCTGTTCAGACCTGGTCAGACCCTGTTCAGACCCTGTTCAGACCCTGTTCAGACCTGGTCAGACCTGGTCAGACCTGGTCAGACCTGTTCAGACCCTGTTCAGACCTGGTCAAACCCTGTTCAGACCCTGTTCAGACCCTGTTCAAACCCTGTTCAGACCCTGTTCAGACCCTGTTCAGACCCTGTTCAGACCTGTTCAGACCCTGTTCAGACCCTGTTCAGACCTGGTCAAACCCTGTTCAGACCCTGTTCAGACCCTGTTCAGACCCTGTTCAAACCCTGTTCAGACCCTGTTCAGACCCTGTTCAGACCCTGTTCAGACCTGTTCAGACCCTGTTCAGACCCTGTTCAGACCTGTTCAGACCCTGTTCAAACCCTGTTCAGACCCTGTTCAGACCCTGTTCAGACCCTGTTCAAACCCTGTTCAGACCCTGTTCAGACCCTGTTCAGACCCTGTTCAAACCCTGTTCAGACCCTGTTCAGACCCTGTTCAGACCCTGTTCAGACCCTGTTCAGACCCTGTTCAAACCCTGTTCAGACCCTGTTCAGACCCTGTTCAAACCCTGTTCAGACCCTGTTCAGACCCTGTTCAGACCCTGTTCAAACCCTGTTCAGACCCTGTTCAGACCCTGTTCAGACCCTGTTCAGACCCTGTTCAGACCTGGTCAGACCCTGTTCAGACCTGGTCAGACCTGGTCAGACCCTGTTCAGACCCTGTTCAGACCCTGTTCAGACCTGTTCAGACCCTGTTCAGACCTGTTCAGACCTGGTCAGACCCTGTTCAGACCCTGTTCAGACCCTGTTCAGACCTGTTCAGACCCTGTTCAGACCTGTTCAGACCTGGTCAGACCCTGTTCAGACCTGGTCAGACCCTGTTCAGACCCTGTTCAGACCTGTTCAGACCCTGTTCAGACCTGGTCAGATACATACCTGTGTGTCAATAACTTCAGATACTTGAGCTGCGCTTGACCTAACAAGTGTTAGTACAGGGGGCCACTTTGTCTTCTCCAGGGCTGGGGGGTCTGGGGGGTCTGGTGGGGTCACACTCTGTAAACCACAAACAGACTTTGTCTTCTCCAGGGCTGGGGGGCTGGGGGGTCTGGTGGGGTCACACTCTGTAAACCACAAACAGACGTGAGGTATTAGAACATCGTTATGGGAATTCTAACTATCGTTGTGTAAATCCTAACAAGGAACATCCCACTAGATAATAGCAAAGACCAGACTTATCTAGCACCTTATTCCAAAGCGCTTCACTACGGCCTCTCATTCACACATTCACACACACATTCACACACCAATGGCAGCAAGCTACCATGCACAGCGCCGGTCAGCCCGCTCATTGGGAGCAATTTGGGGGTTCAGTGCCTTGCCCAAGGTCACCTCGACATGTGGCCAACCGGGGTTCGAACCGCCGATCTGCCGACCTTGCGATCATTAGATGCTGGCTCTCCTGCGCCACAGCCGCCCTATTATTTGTGCACAGAGAACATTGGCTGTCTCTTATGAGAGACAGCCAGAGGACTCCCAAACTTGACTAGTTTCAGTAGTTTAGTAGAGGTAGAGTAGTAGACTAGTTAAAACGGTTAGGGGTTAGGGTTAGGGTTAAAACGAATAAAAACTGTCAAAATCATCCCCCTTCTAAAACTGCCATCCCCCCTTTCCATCCCTAATGTCATTTTATCAATGAACGTGGTATTACTGCTATTTCAACATTTAGTTTTGTGCGTATTGAATAAAATACTGTGGGCGAGGGGACACGCACACATGCAATGACATTTTTACCAAATCACTGACACTGAAGTCACTGACGCTGTGGGGATGCAAACATTTAAGAAGATTTTCTTTTACAACTTGACTACTGGTTATACCTTCGTATAAAGTTAGGTTCTCACAGGAGAATCAGTTTTCTTATTGGTCAACCCAAGTTATTTAAAGCACAACATCGTCATAATTTGCGACCACAAAATCAGACCATTTACATAAACTGAGACAAGTAGTAATGCTAAAATATTAGTTGCAAAAACATGTGTTTGATACCATTCTTCATTTTATTCTGTGCATTACAATGAGTCCGTCCTCCGATTTCTACCTCCACCAGCCTCCCCTGTGTACTGGTCTAGGTCTGTAGTGCACCGCAAAAAGTCAGCTCTCAAAAACAAGAACAAATTTAATCAAAAATGGGGGAAATATTATTACTTGAAATTTCCATTTTAAATTTGAGTTGTTCTTAAAACAAGTAAAATAGATGTTTGTTCATGTTTGTTCTTAAAACAAGTAAAATACATCTTAAAACAGACAAAAAAAAGCATATATATTTAGATTCACTTTTTGCAGTGTGCACGTGTTCACGCTCCTCCATAACTAACACTACAGATCACAACCTGCCTCCACACAGACCAACATAACTAACACTACAGATCACAACCTGCCTCCACACAGACCAACATAACTAACACTACAGATCACAACCTGCCTCCACACAGACCAACATAACTAACACTACAGATCACAACCTGCCTCCACACAGACCAACATAACTAACACTACAGATCACAACCTGCCTCCACACAGACCAACATAACTAACACTACAGATCACAACCTGCCTCCACACAGAGACCAACATAACTAACACTACAGATCACAACCTGCCTCCACACAGACCAACATAACTAACACTACAGATCACAACCTGCCTCCACAGAGATCCAACATAACTAACACTACAGATCACAACCTGCCTCCACACAGAGACCAACATAACTAACACTACAGATCACAACCTGCCTCCACAGAGATCCAACACGTCGCTGCCAACACAACCGTGTCCATACGCTGTCCACGCATCGAAGGCAAAGACACCGTGAAGTACAGCTTGTCCAGGGGCGCAGACAAGCTCCACACCTTGGAGGTCAACGGGCAGAAGGTTCAGAACCACACAGGAGGACCGTGTGGTTCTGAAGGACGGGCCCTTTTTCATCTGGCTGAACACAACCACAGCTACCGCTACCAGTTCACAGTGCAGTGTACGGGCGAGTACAACTGCATGGCAGAGGTCGTCTACCCTCCTCCTTCCACAGACGCTACGGTGACGACTGTCCTGCTTGTTAAAGGTAAATGTGCTGTAATGGCTGACAGACAGACTGACTGACAGACAGACAGACAGATAGACAGACAGACAGACAGACAGACAGATAGA
This sequence comes from Nansenia antarctica, assembly GCF_963989245.1. Lineage (NCBI taxonomy): Eukaryota > Metazoa > Chordata > Actinopteri > Argentiniformes > Microstomatidae > Nansenia > Nansenia antarctica. The sequence goes on along the minus strand of NC_137677.1, from coordinate 37,439,328 downwards.
CAGACAGACTGACAGACAGACAGATACAGGGGTGCAAACTTGTCACCTTTCTGCTAAATTAGCCATTTTTATCTCAAAATATGTCATCCATGTGAATTGTGTAGATCTGCAAAAAAAATATTTGGGATGGGGAGGGGGGTCTAAGTCTCATCCAAGTCACATGATGTGCGAGCTAACTAATCTCCCTGTCTGCTAAACTCTGTTGCTGTTGAAATAACTTTTAGCTTCAGGGAGCTAGGTACAATTGCAGACAGCCTAGAGAACACAGTCACAGTAAACGGTTCTGCAGGTTTTAAGGTCAGGGCTGCCGCTACTTACACACGCATCATTGTTAGACCACCGTTAGTGCTAGCGATATCTATTTAACACCATTAGTGCTAGCGGTATCCCCCCCTAAGGTTAGACGGAGAAAAAAAAAATGTGATCACCTTTTTGGACCATCACCAGTTTGCACCCCTGATAAAAGAAGCTATATCAAGAGACATGTGAAATATACAGTATGCTCAACGGTAGTAATTTATAATTTTACACTGGTTGCATCAACTTTTATGATTCAGCTTCATTGTACATCATCATAACCTCAGTCCCCATTACTACTGCAAATAAACCCTTGCAAATGCAGGCAGGTATACCCCTGCCAGGTCATACCTTGTGTGTTAGATTCAAATTGTCTTTGAGAAAGACTAGGGTCTTGAAAAGAGAATTCTACCTGAGCCTTCTTGACTTTCCATTTAGTTAATGTGAATGTTAGTTTCTCTCAACTTTAGCATAATAACCCTTCAAAAATGGTCATGCAAACAATGTTTGTTTGAGGCATATCTGTTATGTAACTTGGATTGCAGAGATGGGTGTTCAGCCTACGAGAACTCAGTCACGGTAAACAGTTTTCTAAGTAATTCTGCAGGTGTTGAGGTCAGGGCTGCCGCTACTTACACACGCATCATTGTTAGACCGCAAAAAAAATATGTGTCACCTTTTTGGGCCATCACCAGTTTGCACCCCTGCATAGACAAACAGACAGACAGACAGACAGACAGACAGACAGACAGAGAGACAGACAGACAGGCAGGCAGACAGTCACACCTGTACACAAGCGCACACACACGCATGCACACGCACACGCACACGCACGCACACGCACACAAACCATGCTATTAGGTGTGTAACTAAGAGAAGTTTAGGGAGCAGGTGCATTGTGGGACAGTTAGTTTCTGTTAGCTGTGAACCTCTTGGTTTCTTCTCCCACATTGTGGTTCACAAAGTCCCAGTTTCCAGTCAGTACAAGTCATTTCTGACACACACACTACTTCAACTACACACACTACTTCAACTACACACACTACTTCAACTACACACACTACTTCAACTACTTCAGCTGTTGGTCAATATCGTGTATATATTGAAGGAGTTATTCAAGGACATTCATCACGAGTTATTTGTTGGTCCTTCCAGTGTATTGTTACGTCACATTACACCAGTGTAAGAGAGTAAAATTCTTAGGCTTCGGTTCCTGACATTGCAGCACAAAGACAATAAGGCAGTAGGCATGATTCAAGATGAAAAAAGTGACAATAGTACAGGACATAAGTGATTATTATTTGTCTAGAAATGTAATCTCTGATATGGATTCTTGTGTGTCCTGATTCTGCAGATTCTACATGTAACCTATGTGACCAGAACCGATCCGTCCGAGACCCAAACTCCAGCGCCCTGGCTGACCAAGGCTGTGCAGAGAGGGACCTGGTCACCTGGTCGCTGCTGGGGGGGCTGACTACCTACGCTATCTTCATCACCCTCATCGCTGTCTTTGTCTGGGTGAGTGCATTCACATTTACATTTTTGGCATTTAGCAGATGCCTTATTCCAAAGCGACTTACAATCGGTGGGGCCATTGGCAGTCGTCGTGATAGAAGAAGAAAGAAAGATAGATAGATATTTTTTATAGACACTGGAGAAACAGTACAAGGGGGAAGTAAAAATCTTAGGAAACACAGTATAAGGACTGGGGGGGGGGGGGGGGGGGAGAAACAGTATAGGGGGGAAGCACCGTAGAACCTCTGTTCTAGGAGAACCTCTGTTCTAAGTGTGTAGAACCTCTGTTCTAAGATTGTAGAACCTCTGTTCTATGAGAATCTCTGTTCTAAGAGAACCACTGTTCTAAGAGTGTAGAACCTCTGTTCTAAGAGTGTAAAACCTCTGTTCTAAGAGTGTAGAACCTCTGTTCTAAGAGTGTAGAACCTCTGTTCTAAGAGTGTAGAACCTCTGTTCTAAGATTGTAGAACCTCTGTTCTGAGAGTGAACATTAACAGGTTGACATTAACATGTGTCTTCTTCCGTCAGTGCAAATGGAGGAAGGAGGAGTCAGACGGACAGATGGACTACATGAACGCCAAGCCAGGGGAGTTCAGGAGGGTTCAGAAGGTGCAGCAACCAATCAGGGGACGCTTCTGAGCTCACCAACAGCCTATCAGGAGCTGCTTCTGAGCTCACCAACAGCCTATCAGGAGCTGCTTCTGAGCTCACCAACAGCCTATCAGGAGCTGCTTCTGAGCTCACCAACGAGCAGTCTGTACAACCTTAGAAAACAAGGGTTCCAAAACGGTTCTTCAGTTCAGTTCTTTCAAGGTTCTGTGTAGAACTCTTTCAAGGTTCCATGTAGAACCCTTTAAGGTTCCGTGTAGAACTCTTTCAAGGCTCTTTTTTTCAGAAAGGGGTCTACATGGAACCCGAAAGCGTTCCTCCACCAGGAAAACCAAATCAAAAGAGCGTAGTCAAGGAGGTCATGTACATCATGACTAGTACATATCAAAGGATAATAAAAGAGATGATCAATTATTAACAGCAAGAATATATATGATACATACAAATGTATTACAATTCACCCCCCCCCCCCCCTCCACCCACCCCCGCCCAATCCTCCACCCCCACCTGCCTTGCTGTTGTCTGAGTGTTGCTGAAGACAGGAAGCCGAATGTGGGAATAGAACATAACCTGACTTGAACCTGAACGCTGCAACCTTCATCTCGGTTAACCACAGCTCCTTCTATAACTGTTCACACACCTTCCCAAGAGATGAGACAAGATGAATGTTTAGAAACAGGATGTTGGTGTGGTAAATACATAGAGTAATGCATTTAGACGATGTCCTCTAGTGTTTTCAGTAGTAGTGTTGTCTCTTCTCCCCTATGGCGCTCTAGTGTGCACACTATGGTACTGCACCGCTGTAGAATCTAGTGAGAGGGTAATCTCTGAATGTCATCTCTCTCTCCAGTCTGATTTAGGGACACTAGTGAGTGAGTGAGCTACGTAATTCATAACTGAGTTAATTCAGTCTTTTTTTTTTTTTAAAGCTGAGAATCTCTACTTTGAGATTCAGTATTTGATTGGCATTCAACTAACAAACAATAGAAGATTTCAGAAGTGGGGGCATCTGAAATAACCATCAGCTGTGACTGTTGAGAAGAAGAAGAAAATGACAATGGCCGTGTTCGTAAATTCGCTCTGAGAACGCCGGAGCGCACACTGGGTTCAACGTCATAAAGGGACCAAGTAATTTGACTGGACAAGAGGCATTCCATGAGTGCTGATCAGATTTCCAGAGCGTATTTACGAACGCAGCCTATGATGAGGGACAGACTATAGCAGCGATGCCTAACCAGTAACTGTTTGATTTCTAGTCCAAACTGTTTGAGAGCTAAAAGAAGACAAAATTAGTGTAACATTAATAGACGATTACATTGATTCTTAAATCATTTGAATTTAATTGATGGAATTTCCTGAAAGATCATTTGAAATAAATGTTGAATCTAAAGGAAAGCAGTATCTTTTTCTTACACCTCTTTCCAATACTTATGGAGGGCACTGTATAGAATAGCAAAGCTATTATAACCTATAATTGTGTTTAGTAAATATGTGGCTTTGTGATTTTATGACTGTGAACTCTGTCTGAGGTACATTTGCTCACTCACTAGTTCACTACTCACTAACGAGAGATGAGATGATTCTGTATGCTTCCTCTTTCCAATACGTACTATATATATATATATATATATATATATATATATATGATAATACAACCAAAGCAGCAGAGGGACTACAGATAGGTATAATAAGTATATATATATACTATATGTATAGTATATATAAGTATAAGTTTATATATGTATATACTTATTATACCTATCTGTACTCCCTCTGCTGCTTTGGTTGTATTATCATTACATCATTTTGTACAACACTTGACTTTACTGCTCCTATAGCAGTGCTGTAACTCTGTAATAACCATTAACATTGTTCATTAACATTGTATAAGGACATTAACATTGTTCATTAACATTGTATAAGAACATTAACATTGTATAAGGACATTAACATTGTTCATTAACATTGTATAAGGACATTAACATTGTATAAGGACATTAACATTGTATAAGGACATTAACATTGTTCATTAACATTGTATAAGGACATTAACATTGTTCATTAACATTGTATAAGGACATTAACATTGTTCATTAACATTGTATAAGAAAATTAACATTGTTCTTATAGTCATGTTGTTGTTGTCTAGCACATATCAGTTATAGAGTTGAGTTATGAATATACAATTATTTCAATAAAATTATGTTCTATTTTAGGAGGTGGTTTTCATTTTGAGTTGGGATAAATTCAAATGTAAATTCAAATGTAAATTCATGGGCCAATACCTGAATGTGGTCACAAAGGGATGAATCCACCCTACAGACCCTTCCTGCAATGGAATTTAAATATCATTTGAAATGCAACTCCTTACCTTGGAATTTAATGAAATTGGAATTGTAAACATTTCAACCATTGGAATTTGATTGAATTAGAATTAAAACGTTTAAAACAAAATTGAATTGATATATATACTTCATACTTCAATTAATTAATTAATGTACTGTTTTCGTATTAAAATGAACTGCATGATATAACAGTATAGCTGAGCTAAACAGTAACATTAATAGATGATATAAACAGTAACATTAATAGATGATATAAACAGTAACATTAATAGATGATATAAACAGTAACATTAATAGATGATATATTCAATTGATTCTGATTTAAAACCATTTGAATTGAATTGATGGAATTTCTTTAAAAAATAATTCGAAATTGATTTCTGGAATTGACCCCCACCCTGGTTGAGGCTAAAGGAAAGCCGTATCTTTTCTTAGTCAATGCAGTATTTTAGAATTACTATCAGAGTACAGTATTTCACAGTATTTCATAGTTAAACACAATTCTCTCATCATTGAAACAGCACCTGTCTGCCTGTCACATGACTGGAACAAACCGTTCTCATTTCATATCAACATTATTCGCACAGTCGGTTTTTATGGAAAATGGTTGATGGCACATCCTGTGATGTCATATCCTGTGCAAGATAAGCAAGATAAGCGGTTTGAGGTTGCTGGTGTGTGGGCACCAGAGGAGCTGTTCCTGCTCTAATTTAATTATTTAGTCATTTTAAAGGCAATATTAAAAAGATGGGTTTTTAGTCTTGAAAATATGTGCTGAGGTTGCATCCCTAATGTAACCTGGCAGTGCATTCCACAATTTGGGTGCATAAAATGACAATGCAGCCTCACCAAATCTCTTCTTTTGTACATGTGGTACACAGAGAAAGCCAGCGTCTTTCAGATAGTCTGGTGCTGTGCCAGTGAGAGCTTTATAAACAAGCAGAATGCACAAGCTACCACCCTGCTGGGACCCTAACCCTGACACTAACCCTAACCCTACCCCTACCCCTGATACTAACCCTGACACAAATGCTACCCCTAACCCTGATACTAGCCCTGACACTATCCCTAGCCCTAAGCCACAGGACTTATTTTGGTTCTAGGCAGAACCTACTAAGAATGGACTTTACTTTGACCCCTGACGTAATCTAAACCCATACTTTACATTGACCCCTAAACCCATATTTACATTCAAATCAAATCAAATGTACGTTTATTTGTATCAAAGAATACCGGTACATACCTGGTGTGTGTGTGTGGATATGAGTGTATTTGTATCATATACATAGAATACAGCCGTAGACAATGCAATGAAATGCTTAGAGCAACAATAAGGGAAAGGGATTCAAAGTTTGTCATTGCGCACATTTGTCATTGCGCGCATTTATGTTCTAGAGGGGGCATCTAGGCAAAGGGTTACAGCCATTATAGGTGACCCCGGAGCAATGAGGGGTTTAGTGCCTTGCTCAGGGACACTTGGACACATGGCACCCCAGGGATTCGAACTGCAGCGAGCTGCCGACTTTGCGATCATTAGATGCCGGCTCTACCGGCTGAGCCACAACCGCCCCATAACAGCCCAACCCTGCAATTGTACACACCTCTTTTTGATATAGCCTCTAATTTATACAACTGTATACACCATACTGTACATAGCTACCTTGACTGTACATATCTGCCTTAACTGTAGCTAGATACCTTAACTGTACATATCTGCCCTGTACATATCTGCCTTAACTGCACATATCTACCTTAACTGTACATATCTACCTTAACTGTACATATCTGCCTTAACTGTACATATCTACTTTAACTGTACATATCTACCTTAACTGTACATATCTGCCTTAACTGTACATATCTGCCTTAACTGTACATATCTACCATAACTGTACATATCTGCCATAACTGTACCTAGATACCTTAACTGTACATATCTGCCCTGTACATATCTGCCTTAACTGTACATATCTATCTTAACTGTACATATCTGCCTTAACTGTACATATCTACCTTAACTGTATATATCTACCTTAACTGTAGATATCTGCCTTAACTGTACATATCTACTTTAACTGTGCATATCTGCCTTAACTGTACATATCTACTTTAACTGTACATATCTGCCTTAACTGTACATATCTGCCTTAACTGTACATATCTACCTTAACTGTACATATCTGCCTTAACTGTACATATCTGCCTTAACTGTACATATCTACCTTAACTGTAGATATCTGCCTTAACTGTACATAGCTACCATAACTGTACATAGATATCTTAACTGGATATCTTAATCATCGTGGACTTCAGGAGGAAAAAATCTGAGATCCAGCCCCTGCTCATCGACGGAGAGAGCGTGGAGAGAGTCTCAACCCTCCGATTCCTGGGGGTGCACATACAGGATGACCTGTCCTGGAAGAACAACACAGTAGCCACCATCAAGAAGGCACAACAGCGGCTCTACTTCCTGAGAGTCCTCAGGAAGGAACACAACAAGCAGGAGATACTGGTGGCCTTCTACCGCGGCGCAGTGGAGAGCATCCTCGCCTATGGCATCTGCAACTGGTTCTCCAGCTGCACAACCGCGGAGAGAAATGCGCTACAGAGAGTCGTGAGAACAGCCCAGAAGATCACCGGCGCCCCCCTCCCCTCTCTGGAAGAGCTGTACAACACACGCTGTCTCAGGAAGGCCTCCAAGATCTCCAGAGACCCAACCCACCCTGGGTACGAACACTTTGCCCGGCTGCCCTCGAAAAGGCGGTACAGGACCATGGCCGCAAGGACAAACAGACTGAAGCACAGCTTCTACCCCAGGGCCATCCAGGCCCTGAACACAGCAAAGACCTAGGTTCTGGGCCCTGGACAGTCTGGACGGATTGATGGCAGCTGCTGGATTGAAAAAATCAGGTGTAGTGCTGAGGCACAAATGTGTACATTTCAAGCCTGCAAACTGCGACACTTTAAATGAATGTGCAATAACACTATGTGCAATATGACAACCCTAGTCGTCTTACCTGTACAGTATAGTATAGTGGATAGTGTACATAGCCTTTATTTATGTAAACCAGCTCCTTTCCCTTCCTGTTTTTTTGGGGGGGGGTTTCTTTCCTAGCACCAGGGGAGCCACCCCTCCCAAATGTTGTTGTTTGGTACCTGTACTATAGCAATGACAATAAAGACCATTCATTCATTCATTCATTCATTCAACTGTACATATCTACCGTAACTGTACATATCTGCCTTAACTGTACATAGCTACCCTAACTGTACATATATATCTTAACTGTACATATCTACCTTAACTGTACATAGCTACCTTAACTGTACCTAGATATCTTAACTGTACATATCTACCTTAACTGTACATAGCTGACTTAACTGTACATATCTACCTTAACTGTACATAGCTGACTTAACTGTACATAGCTACCCTGTACAAAGCTACCTTAACTGTACATATCTACCTTAACTGTACATAGATACCTTAACTGTACATAGCTGCCTTAACTGTACATACTGTAGCTTATTGCTATCCATCTCCTGTATACCTCTACCGTACTTGCCATACTGTACCTATCACTTATCACTATCATGTTTTATATCACTATTTGCACTTCTGGTTAGATGCTAAACTGACAGACAGAATGACCAGCCATAACAGACTTGAACATATGTGCTGAGGTTGCATCCCTAATGTAAACTGGCAGTGCATTCCACAATCTGGGTGCATAAAATGAGAATGCAGCCTCACCAATCTTCTTTTGTACCTGTGGTACACAGAGAATGACCAGCCATAACTGACAGACAGCAGAGATAAGGACACAGGCACCCTTTTGTTCATTGAAGTCTCTTGTGAGGAAAAAGAGACAAAAAAGTCACCATGTCTGCATTTTTTGCACTATATTTTTGGGTGCAAGCATAAAAATCGGTTCCACCTGAGTCTGATGGTGACGTCAAATAATAAAAGACGAAATCTCACATAATCAGCATTTTCAGTTACGAAACAGTGGTGGTTAGAGTTTTCAAAGATGTTCCATGGTTACCGCGAACAGGCAGATTTGCATAATTGCAATAGATGAGTGGTTTTATTACCGAGTAGCGAGGTCTCTTACTGGCACGGCTCGCTTTTTTCCAAAACACAGAGATGTACGTTATATAAAAGCCTGTCTGCTCCAGCACAGACACTTGTAGTCACCATGACCCTCAACCTCCTGACGTTCCTCTGTCTCTGTGGCCCTGTGTGGGCTGGTGAGTATCATTCAAATACATTACATGCACAGAATATATTATATATATATATATATATACTACACACACACACAGTACCAGTCAAAAGTTTGGACACACTGTTTCAGTACCAGTAAAAATGTATATATATACAGTATATATACGTACTGTATATATATACTGTATAATATCCTAATGAAAGGGCACCTTTGAGTATTAAGGTCTCTGCAAACATTGTTTAAAGTTATTTAATATAATCTAAGATGGATGCTTCTGGATTGTTTAGAGGTAGGTCTTGACGTCCAGATGTCCCCCTCTGTCTCCCTCTACCCCCCCCCCCTCTCCCTCCCTCCCTCCCTCTCTCCATCCCTCCCTCCCTCCCTCCAGCCCTGAGGGTGAGTCAGCCCCACCGCGTGGTGGGCAGGGAGGGGGTGGTGGGTCTGTACTGCTCCTACCAGACCCGGGGCCGCCCTGAGGAGATGCGGGTCACCCTCTACAGGGGCATGGAGGGGGGCCGCGAGGTCTGCACCTCCCCCTTCCACCACAACCAGACCAGCTTCCAGACAGAGGGGACGGAGGGGAGGGAGGGGAGGGTGCATTGCCGGGGCGACCTGAGCTACGGCAGGGTGGACCTGACGCTGACTGGTCTCCGTGGCAACGACACAGACCTCTACCGCTGCTACGTGGAGGTGCTGTACCCGCCGCCCTACCTGGAGAGAGTAGGCAACGGCACCGTGGTCTACATACCAGGTAAGAGAGACACAACACACACTGCATACACACACACACACTACATACACACATACTACATACACACACACTACATACACACACACACTACATACACACACAAACACACTACATACACACACATACTACATACACACATACTACATACACACAAGATACATCCAGATGAAGATGACTTCATTATCTATAATATACAATACCAGTCAAAAGTTTGGATACACTTTCCCCATTTAATTGAATGGGGAAGTGTGTCCGGGGAAGTGTGTCCAAACTTTTGACTGGTACTGTATTTTATATCTATATCTATTTATAAGTTACTGTTCTAGTGGGTTCTTCTTCTTCTGAGGTAGTTACTGTTCTAGTGGGTTCTGGGACCAGGGAAGAGTAGATTATATTATATTAGCCTACTATTATGATCACTTTCAGTTACAATCAGTAAATCGCCTTTAGGTTTCTATTGCTCATTCAATAAAACAACTACTTATTTATTTTATGAGAAACAGAGTGATGTTGACATGAGCACAGACATACGTCACCTGATAGGAATATGACACTGAGAGCGGCATGGTTCACTCGTGACCCAGTTCTTTGTTCTTTGTGGGGGGGGGGGTGCCCCCGGCCCCGACCACAGCCAACACACAACCTTCTCTCTGACGACAGCAGACCCTGGAGTGTTTCTATTCTCTGTCGAAACCTCTCTGCTTTCCACACGGTGGCAAAATACTCCAGGATAGGGGTGGCGTGGCCTGGGGAGGTCAGGGGTGTTTTGGGGTGACCCTGTGTAGTCCTGGGGTGTTTTGGGGTGGCCCTGTGTAGTCCTGGGGTGGTTTGGGGTGGCCCTGTGTAGTCCTGGGGTGGATTGGGGTGGTCTGGGGTGGTCTAGGGTGGTTTGAGGTGTTTTGGGGTGGTCTGGGGTGGTCTTTGGTGGTTTGAGGTGTTTTGGGGTGGCCCTGGGGTGGTTTGGGGTGACCTGGGGTGGTCCTGGGTGGTCTGGGGTGGTTTGGGGTGGTCTGGGGTGGTCTGGGGTTGTTTGGAGTGGTTTAGGGTGGTCTGGGGTGGTCTGGGGTGCTTTGGGGTGGTTTAGGGTGGTTTGGGATGGCTTGGGGTGGTTTGGGGTGGTTTGGAGTGGTCTACTAGCATTATGACTGTCAGAGGAGCAGATATTACTAGCATTGTGACTTTCAGAGGAGCAGATATTACTAGCATCGTGACTTTCAGAGGAGCAGATATTACTAGCATTGTGACTTTCAGAGGAGCAGATATTACTAGCATTGTGACTTTCAGAGGAGCAGATATTACTAGCATTGTGACTGTCAGAGGAGCAGATATTACTAGCATTGTGACTTTCAGAGGAGCAGATATTACTAGCATTGTGACTTTCAGAGGAGCAGATATTACTAGCATTATGACTGTCAGAGGAGCAGATATTACTAGCATTGTGACTGTCAGAGGAGCAGATACTACGAGCATTGTGACTGTCAGAGGAGCAGATATTACTAGCATTATGACTGTCAGAGGAGCAGATATTACTAGCATTGTGACTTTCAGAGGAGCAGATATTACGAGCATTATGACTGTCAGAGGAGCAGATATTACTAGCATTGTGACTTTCAGAGGAGCAGATATTACTAGCATTATGACTGTCAGAGGAGCAGATACTACGAGCATTGTGAGACCTGTAGCTTTACTGTAGCGGTGTGTAATGATCCTCCATGATGCCTTTCTTTTAACTAATATATTTTATGTTGCATATTAACAACTTGCCGGGGACTACAGCTGGAAATTAGCCATGTAGACTAAAGCTGCTCCATTTACTGCTTTACTGCTGTTAATTAATGGGGACTGTCCACAAAACTATAAACTAATAAACTAAACTTTCTCCAGAGACACCAGACTGTGCTGTCCCAGAGCGCCCCCAGGCCCAGAAACAGGAAGGACCACCACGGAAGGATAACGCCATGGCAACTGTTAGCGTACCCGTCGCAGTGCTGTCCACCATGATAGCCATGGTCTTCCTCTTCATCATCTATCAGGTGAGGCTTTCTGGACAACATCTGAACAGTTGGGGGGTGGCGGGTAGTCTAGAGGTTAGAGAGGCAGGTAGTCTAGAGGTTAGAGAGGCAGGTAGTCTAGAGGTTAGAGAGGCAGGTAGTCTAGAGGTTAGAGAGGCAGGTAGCCTAGAGGTTAGAGAGGCAGGTAGCCTAGAGGTTAGAGAGGCAGGTAGCCTAGAGGTTAGAGAGGCAGGTAGCCTAGAGGTTAGAGAGGCAGGCAGTCTAGAGGTTAGAGAGGCAGGTAGTCTAGAGGTTAGAGAGGCAGAGGTTAGAGAGGCAGGTAGTCTAGAGGTTAGAGAGGCAGGTAGCCTAGTGGTTAGAGAGGCAGGTAGCCTAGAGGTTAGAGAGGCAGGCAGTCTAGAGGTTAGAGAGGCAGGTAGTCTAGAGGTTAGAGAGGCAGAGGTTAGAGAGGCAGGTAGTCTAGAGGTTAGAGAGGCAGGTAGCCTAGAGGTTAGAGAGGCAGGTAGCCTAGAGGTTAGAGAGGCAGGTAGCTTAGAGGTTAGAGAGGCAGGTAGTCTAGAGGTTAGAGAGGCAGGTAGCCTAGAGGTTAGAGAGGCAGAGGTTAGAGAGGCAGGTAGTCTAGAGGTTAGAGAGGCAGGTAGTTTAGAGATTAGAGAGGCAGGTAGCCTAGAGGTTAGAGAGGCAGGTATCCTTGAGGTTAGAGAGGCCGGCTAGCAATCGTAAGGTCTCTGGTTCGATCCCCGCCTCAGGAGGGAGCTGCATGTGAGCTGGTGACTGGAGTGTTGCTGGCATCATATCTAAGGTGCCTACTACTGCTGTTGTGACCTTGAGCAAGGCACTTAACCCTTAATTGCTCCAGGGGTGCTGACTATGGCTGACCCTGTGCCTAGAGCAACAACATTTATTTTTTGTTGTACTCTATGCAATGACCAAAAGGTTGAATCTAATCTAATCTGATCTGATCTGATCTGATCTAAATCTGAACAACATTTGAAGCTCTTTGCTTTAATTATTCTTTATATTATTTTTTGTTGTTGTTGACAAAACTCTTGTCTAGAATTCAGTTGACAATATTAAAATGACCGCACTGTATGAAATCTTACTTCAGTGGAGCTTTTAAAAAACATTGTTTTGCCTCATTTACCCCTGGTTAATCTGCATCCCTGGTTAATGTGATCACTCTATAACCTTTGCACTACTGATGTTTACATTACTACCTTTGAACTACTGTATATTGCACATGTCTCCTGATATAGCTTATTTTATACTTCTGCACATTAGATACTGTACATAAACGACCCAACTGTACAAGCTACCTCACTGTACATAGCTCATAACTGCATATAGCCCATAACTGTATATACCTCTAAAATATACTGATGTTTACAATACTACCTCTGCACATACTGTATATTACACAGTCACCTAAACACGACCATTCTTGTTCTATTTATATCATGCCCTTATATCACTATTTGCACTTCTGGTTGGATGCTAAACTGCATTTCGTTGTACTGTACTTGTACTCTGCAATGACAATAAAGTTGAATCTAATCTAATCTTTACCTTGCAGGTTGTACAGTGGACTCAAAGGAGGAGGCAGTTTGGCCCCATTGACCCAATATCACCACAGAAGATGGCTTTTTAGAAATGCATCTCTGCTCAAGACTGTATGTTTTAATACACGTTTGTTTATGATAAGAGGTACAGATATATCATCCTTTGACTTTAGTCAAAACTAATATGAGGGTTTAAATGTTGCAATGTGACAGAATTATACAGTATCAGAATATGATGACCGTTTTATACGATCAAACATTTAATTGATCATTTCAGTCTTTGTAAAAGAGATTTTTTTTTTTTACAATGATTTAAATAAACAATTTAGTCCATTTGTGAATCCTGTCCATCAATGTCTTGTTGGTCTGCTACTGTAACTCATCCCAGAGGGTGTTCTCTAAACCTGTGGGTCCCTGGGGTGGCTTGGGCACCTGAGGTGTTTTGGGGTGGTCTAGGGTGGTCTGGGATAGTCTGGGGTGGCCCTGGGTGGTCTGTGGTGGTTTGAGGTGTTTTGGGGTGGTCTAGGGTGATCTGGGGTGGTCTAGGGTGGTCTGGGGTGGTCTGGGGTAGTCTGGGGTGGCCCAGGGTGGTCTGTGGTGGTTTGGGGTGGTCTGTGGTGGTTTGGGGTGGCCCTGGGTGGTCTGTGGTGGTTTGAGGTGTTTTGGGGTGGTCTAGGGTGGTCTGGGGTGGTCTGGGGTAGTCTGGGGTGGCCCAGGGTGGTCTGTGGTGGTTTGGGGTGGTCTGGGGGTGGCCCTGGGTGGTCTGTGGTGGTTTGAGGTGTTTTGGGGTGGTCCTGGGGTGGTCTTGGGTGGATTGGGGTGATTTGGGGTGGTTTGGGGGGCAAGTCTACCAATGCAGCCTACATTGCACACATCCAGTATGCCCATGTCGATATACAAAACAATACACTTATTAAATGAATAAATGTAGCATTCTGCGACACATGGAACTAAACATCATGAAGATGCTGTGACTTTCCTTTGAAAGAACAGAATTATAATTGAGGTCAGGACGATAGCAGGCTATGTGAGATATATGAGGTTGAAATTAGAAAATACAACCGTTTTGTGTGTGTAATCACAGGGGGCAGGCAAATTTGATCAGGTGTGAAATAGGGAGACTCTGGGTGGAAAAGGTTTGGGAACCCTTATCCTTATGGGTGTGTAATGATGATTACAACTTATTCAAAATGTTGCTGGTCTACAAATCTCTGAATGGTGTATGGCCAAAATACAATACAACATATTAGTGTCTTATAAACCTGCTAGATCCCTAAGATCATCTGGGGCTGACCTTTTAAGAGCACCACACGTGGTGAGGCAGCATTCGCTCACTATGCAGCAAAACACTGGAACCTGCTGTGACTAGACATGAGGTCAGCCCCATCTGGATCAACTTCTAACAATAAGCTGAAAACGTTTATTTTCTATCTGGCTGTTAATTGAGTGTATTTTAAAGAGTTTGGCTAGGCTTTTTAACTGAACATTTTAAATTGTTATTGTATCTCACTTCTTTTGTTTCAGCTTTTAATTTATTGAATTCTATATGATGACCCATTTTTATTTTTCACTTTTTAATTATTATTTTATTTCATGTTTTATGTAAAGCACTATGAGTTTACATTAGTAAACGTTTTATTAAACAACTGTACGTATAGAAATACATTTGCCTTTACTTTTACAGCCAGCAGGTGGCAGTATTTCATAGTTTCTCTCAGTATCACCACTGCTATGAGAGAAGTTATCGGTTACCTGTTGGACCAGACATCAACCAAAACCACAGCTGAGATCAGCATCAGGCTGCTTTTGAGATGAAACCCTTGTCTTCCTCCTGTGTCTGGCTCAACAGATTATCTACTACCCCCTCCCCCCCGTACTGTTTACTACTGGTTTTGAAATCTTCCTTCTTCTAGCTCGACAACTGTCAATGGCCCCTGGCCTGAGCATAAATTACTTTTTCCTGCTATGACTGGTGGATAGATAATAATAATAATAATAATAATAATAATAATAATAACAAGAAGAAGAAGAAGAAGAAGAAGAAGAAGAACAACTATTTTGTTAAATGTGAAAAGATTATTCACTTACTTAGACAAATGTATTCGTCAGTCGTTTGGATAAAGGTGTCTGCTGTAAATGTAAATGTAGATGTTTGGCCATATGCCTAAGTTGTTGAATAAAGCTAAGTTGTTGTTTTTATTTACAAAGAATTTGTTTTTTCTAGATTAGTAGCTGCTAAAATCTCTTGACCTCAGAATGTTCCTCCTCTATAGGCTAGTACTCCTCTGCTATGTGTGTTTTGTTATGGAACATTTGAGCTCTGGGGGGTATTCCATCAGGCTTATTTTGGTAAGTTTCAAGTTGTTATTGTTACGTCACATTACACAAGTTAGGCTTCAGTTCCTGACATCGCAGTACAAGACAATAAGAAAATTGGCATAATTCAAGATTTTTGTAAAAAAGGGACAAGTCTAGCGAGACTCATGGAATACCGACCTGGGAGAGCTATTGAGCTAATGAGTCCCTAAATACCCAAACCCTTTTTTTGTGATAAATGTTTTGATTCTTAACATCTCTACACAAGACAAGTACATTATAAACAATAACAACAAATACAACACGGCACAGTAAAATAGACAAGAAACAAAAACAAAAACAAAACAAAAATAAAAGTAACCTCCCTCCTCCCTTGTGGTTATTTTCTTTAAACAAAGTTTCTTGGGTGTCAGGTGAACTCTATGTATGAAGTTATAATGTATTTGCTGGTGGTCAGGATCTCTAGATGCTAACAGTGTGTTGGACCAGACTTTATCCCAATCAAAAGCTGGGTCCAAGCCCGGGGTGTCGGCCCTCCATATAGTATCCAATGCCAGGGGTCTGTAAGCGTGTTTTGAAATAAAACAGTAGAGTTTGGAAACTGGGCCACTTGTGCCACCAGTGTGGTGAAGCCTGTGTGCAGCGGGTGTGGTGTAAGAGGAGATTGCAGAGGAAGTCCACCAGCCTCAGAGCAGCTCTCTCTCAAATTCTATGCACAGCTCTTGAAAAGTAAGTAAACCTTCGTTTCCGCAAATGACTCCCAATGTTTGGGCACCTTTCCCTAACACTAATCCTAGCCATAACATTAACACTAACACTAACCCTAACCCTCACCATAACCATAACCATAACATTAACACTAACACTAACCCTAACCCTAACCATAACCATAACCATAACCATAACATTAACACTAACCCTAACCCTAATTATAACACTAACACTAACCATAACACTAACCCTAACACTAACACTAACCATAACACTAACCCTAACACTAACCCTAACCCTGATCCTAACCCTCACCCTCACCCTGATCCTAACCCTCACCCTCACCCTCAACCTCACCCTCACCCTCATCCTAACACTAACACTAACCCTCACCCTCACCCTCACCCTCACTCTCACCCTCACCCTAACACTAACACTAACCCTCACCCTCACCCTAACCCTAACCCTCACCCTGACTCTAACCATAACCCTGACCTTAACCATAACACTAACCCTAACCTGACCCTGACCTTAACCTTAAATAGACAGGTTACCTAATTGGACATACAGGGGCACCACTCCCATGAGCAAAATCTTATTTTGCTAAAGTTTGTTAGCCTTAAACTGGTGGTCGTCAGATGGTAGAGGTTGTGGGTTTGCTGTCCCTGGGACCATATATACTGTCCCTGTCCCCTGGGACCATATGTAATATCCCTGTCCCCCTGGGACCATATATACTGTCCCTGTCCCCTGGGACCATATATACTGTCCCTGTCCCTGTCCCCTGGGACCATATATAGTGTCCCTGTCCCCCTGGGACCATATATACTGTCCCTGTCCCTGTCCCCTGGGACCATATATACTGTCCCTGTCCCCCTGGGACCATATATACTGTCCCTGTCCCCTGGGACCATATATACTGTCCCTGTCCCCCTGGGACCATATATACTGTCCCTGTCCCTGTCCCCTGGGACCATATATACTGTCCCTGTCCCCCTGGGACCATATATACTGTCCCTGTCCCTGTCCCCCTGGGACCATATATACTGTCCCTGTCCCCCTGGGACCATATATACTGTCCCTGTCCCCCTGGGACCATACTGTCCCTGTCCCTGTCCCCTGGGACCATATATACTGGATGAGAGCGTCTGCTACACAGCATAAACAGCATATATACTATAAACTGAGGACATTATACGGTGAACCACACAGTCAGCAGCATTCAAGACAACATCTGGTGTGGAAAATAAGTGACATATAAGTTGCGTGTGACATGTGTCGATCACGGTAAAGAAAGATGAAAGCTGAACCACTCATCTGATTACGAACACGTTGTCTCATCTCTCAGTGTTGAGAATGTGAAGGCTCAGCTCAACAACAGGAAGCCCAGAAGCCAGGAGGCCTCCCAACCCAAAAACACCCTTCTTACTGCTGACACGGCCTTGTGGTTCCTGTGCAACACACTTCAGAGAAACACAATCACAAATAACAGGATGTGGAATCAACATCGAGTGACACAGTGGCTTATCAGACCTGCAGATCAAAGGCCTTTTCCTTGCTGGGGAGAAAATCACGAAAGAAAAAGGTCATCGACGTGGTTGAAGCTGGGCTGTACTGGGCAGGGCTGGGCTGTACTGGGCTTTACTGGGCTGTATTGTGCCGAGCTGGGCCAAGCTGGGCTGTACTGGGCTGTACTGGCCCCGGGCCTGAGCTAGTTACTCTTCCTGCTACGACTGGTGGATTGATGACTGACTTGCTTAGTCAAATGTATTGTACTGGGCTGTACTGGGCTGTACTGGGCTGTACTGGTCTGTACTGGCCCCGGGCCTGAGCTAGTTACTCTTCCTGCTACGACTGGTGGATTGATGACTGACTTGCTTAGTCAAATGTATTGTACTGGGCTGTACTGGGCTGTACTGGGCTGTACTGGGCTGTACTGGGCTGTACTGGGCTGTACTGGGCTGAGCTGGGCTGTACTGGGCTGGGCTGTACTGGGCTGTATTGAGCTGGGCTGTACTGGGCTGTATTGAGCTGGGCTGTACTGGGCTGGGCTGTACTGGGCTGTACTGGGCTGTATTGAGCTGGGCTGTACTGGGCTGGGCTGTCCTGGGCTCTACTGGGCTGAGCTGGGCTGTCCTGGGCTGGGCTGTCCTGGACTGGGCTGTCCTGGGCTGTCCTGGGCTGAGCTGGGCTGTACTGGGCTGGGCTGTACTGGGCTTGGCTGTACTGGGCTGGGCTGTACTGGACTGGGCTGTCCTGGGCCTGGTTAGACAGCCACCATAGCTGTTGCGACAGTGCTGGAAAGGACAATGTGGAAGGAACATGAGTGAGTCAACTCAGTTTTGGGTAAATCCCCCGAAATGAATTCCATCATCCAAAAAAACTAAACATACTGTACCTGGCACGTGAAGAAATTCTAGCAAATCAAGTTGACATGAGAAAACGTGTGGCTTATGGACATTGGTCTGGGAATCCCAGTGTGAGTTCACTTTGAAAACAAAGACTGTATCTCAATGTTGTGGTCTACAGTATATAATCATGAAGTAAAGTCAACTATGTCTGTTACTTTGCGGCTCCTCTGTAAAGAGGAGATTAAAGACCTTATTTTATTAAGGCAGTGGAACCTAAATTGCGTTTTAGGGGATTGGAACCTCGTTGCGCAGAGGGGATTGGATGTCTTATTATGTTGTATGTATCTATTCTTCTAGATTTTATTTCTATCTATTTTTTCTTCTGTATTTCTTTTAATGCTATATGTTTTGAATTGCCCCTGTTGTATGAAATGTGCTATACTAATAAACTTGTCTTGCCTTGCCTCAAACAAACGTATATAAACGTGCTGAAACCTTTGTTTCTCACCCGCCTTTCCTCAAGGCTCAGCATAGTTCCCTTAAGAACAAAGGATCAACTTGAGAGAGAAAAACAGAGCCAGTTTCATGCAAACATTTCATTGTATATGCAAGCTGCTTACCCAGGAAACCAAGTTTAATTTCATACTGTTGTTTGAGTTTGAGTTGTTAGAGTTCACTGTGGATATCACTGTGTCAAGCCATGGACATTTGTGGCTTTGCTTCTACTTAGGGTGCTTTTAATGTCCCCAGCACTACCTTAATTACACTTTCTTTTATTTATTTTCTTATTTTTAATCTTTATTCATTTATATTAGTTCCTACGACAGGAGTCTGCCCTAGGTCTTTTCACTTTGTAAAGTGTCTTTGAGTCTCTAGAAAAGCGCTATATAAGTCTGATGTATTATTATTA